>NC_057798.1:360487862-360594455 GCF_018294505.1 Triticum aestivum | reverse complement strand
AGGAGCATGTGTCAACTTATCTTTCAATACCGTGAAGGCTTCTTCCTGTGCGGTACCCCAAACAAAAGACGGTATTGAAAGATAAGTTGACACATGCTCCTTTACTCCAACTTCCTGATTTTAATAAGACTTTTGAGCTTGAATGTGATGCTAGTGGAATTGGATTAGGAGGTGTGTTATTACAAGATGGCAAACCTGTTGCATACTTTTCTGAAAAATTGAGTGGGCCTAGTCTGAATTATTCTACTTATGATAAAGAATTATATGCTCTTGTTCGGACTTTAGAAACATGGCAACATTATTTATGGCCCAAAGAATTTGTTATACATTCTGATCATGAATCTTTGAAACATATTAAAAGTCAAGCTAAACTGAATCGTAGACATGCTAAATGGGTTGAATTCATTGAGACTTTACCTTATGTCATTAAACACAAGAAGGGAAAAGAAAATGTTATTGCTGATGCATTGTCTCGCCGCTATACTATGCTTTCACAACTTGACTTCAAAATATTTGGTTTGGAGACCATCAAAGATCAATATGTGCATGATGCTGATTTTAAAGATGTAATGCAGAATTGTAAAGAAGGAAGAATGTGGAACAAGTTTGTCGTTAACGATGGATTTGTGTTTCGTGCTAACAAGCTTGCATTCCAGCTAGCTCCGTTCGTCTTTTGTTGTTGCAGGAGGCGCATGGAGGAGGATTAATGGGACACTTTGGCGTGAAGAAGACGGAGGACGTACTTGCTACACATTTCTTTTGGCCAAAGATGAGACGGGATGTTGAGCGTTTTATTGATCGATGCACTACATGTCAAAAAGCTAAGTCACGACTCAATCCTCATGGTTTATATATGCCTTTGCCTGTACCTAGTGTTCCTTGGGAGGATATATCTATGGACTTTGTTTTAGGTTTACCTCGAACAAAGAAGGGGAGGGATAGCATATTTGTTGTCGTGGATAGATTCTCGAAAATGGCACACTTTATACCATGTCATAAAAGCGATGATGCTGTTAATGTTGCTGATTTGTTCTTTCGTGAAATTATTCGCTTGCATGGTGTGCCAAATACTATTGTTTCAGATCGTGATACTAAATTTCTTAGCCACTTTTGGAGATGTTTATGGGCTAAGTTGGGGACTAAACTGCTTTTTAGTACTACTTGTCACCCCCAAACTGATGGACAAACTGAAGTAGTCAATAGAACGTTGTCTACTATGCTTAGGGCTGTTTTGAAGAATAATAAGAAAATGTGGGAGGAATGCTTGCCTCATATTGAATTTGCTTATAATCGTTCATTGCATTCTACTACTAAGATGTGCCCTTTTGAAGTTGTGTATGGTTTCCTACCTCGTGCACCTATTGATTTGTTGCCTCTTCCATCTTCGGAGAAGGTTAATTTTGATGCTAAACAACGTGCTGAACTGATTTTAAAAATGCATGAGTTAACTAAGGAAAACATTGAGCATATGAATGCTAAATATAAACTTGCTGGAGATAAGGGTAGAAAACATGTTGTGTTTGCACCTGGAGATCTTGTTTGGTTACATTTGCGCAAGGATAGATTTCCTGATTTGCGCAAATCAAAGTTAATGCCACGTGCTGATGGTCCCTTTAAGGTGTTAGAGAAAATAAATGATAATGCATATAAACTTGAGCTGCCTGCAGATTTTGGGGTTAGTCCCACTTTTAACATTGCAGATTTGAAGCCTTATTTGGGTGAGGAAGATGAACTTCCGTCGAGGACGACTTCATTTCAAGAAGGGGAGGATGATGAGGACATCAATACAATTGTTACACCCACAACCCCTGCTGCTATACATACTGGACCAATTACTAGAGCTCGTGCACGCCAACTAAATTACCAGGTACTTTCGTTTCTTGGTAATGATTCTAATGTTCATGAGAATATGATGCTGCCTAAATTGGATACATTTGTTTTGTTTACAAATGAAGGGCCTAGCTTGGAGAAGGATGAACATTGGAGCAAGAACAAGCATGGAGATGATGGCATGCGCAAGGGAAACAAGAACGGAGTTACAAGTGATGATTTCAGGACTTTGAAGCCACCATAATGGGTGCATGAAGCCTTGGACGAAATATACAAGACGCCACTTCATAAATTTCGTCCCGAGGCTATTTTAGGTGCTGCGTCACCTTATTATTGGGCCAGGCCCATGTAATTTCGAAATACATAAGTATAGGCTATTTTTAGAGTCCGTATGTGTGGGGAAACAAGAGATAGGGTTGATTTCGGACCCCTCCACCAAGGGCCACGAAATTTCCCCCCTCTTCCTCCATATATACAGCCCTTAGGGCATCGTTTAGACTTTGGGTTTTGTTTAGATTAAAAGTTCGCCATAGCTGCAACTTCGCGTACTTCGTTTGTGTTCAACGACCAGACCAAGGCGTCACAGAACCCCACCTTGATCAATAAAGCTTTCATCTTATATTCGCAATATCCAGATTGCAATCTTAGTTTCTTGCTTGTTCTTCGTTTGCTCGCAGGAAACAGACCTTCGTGGTCAGGTTGATCGTGCTCCGGCGTGGTCAATAACCTCTCGGAGTTGGTTTAGCGATTGCTAAGGCGCGACGTCCTCGCACGTTCGTAGTCGGATCGTCAAAGCCGACTTCCACCAAAGCGAAATCCACCATCTCATCGAAAGACGGGACACCTTTGCCTCTATCAATTTTAGTATCTCTACATATGCTGATTATGTTGATTGTGATGTGGTACCTATGCAAGCATGTTCCTTATTACTTGGTAGACCATGGCAATTTGATAAAAATTCTGTACACCATGGTAGAAACAATCACTATACTCTTGTTCATAAGGATAAAAATATTACTTTGCTTCCTATGACTCCTGATTCCATTTTGAAAGATGATATTAATAGAGCTAATAAAGCAAAACAGGAGACGAATAAGAGTGAAAATCAGATTGTGGCAAAAGAATTTGAGCAACAAATGAAGCCTAACAATAAACCATCTAGTGTTGCTTCTGAAATTAAATTGAAAAGTGCATGTTTATTTGCCACCAAATCTGATATTGATGAGCTAGATTTCAGCAAATCTGTTTGCTATGCTTTTGTGTGCAAAGAGGCATTATTTTCATTCGAGGATGTGCCTTCCTCTTTGCCTCCTGCTGTCACTAACATTTTGCAGGAGTTCGCTGACGTCTTTCCACAAGACGTGCCACCGGGATTACCGCCTATTCGAGGGATTGAGCATCAGATTGACTTAATTCCCGGTGCTTCACTGCCAAACCGTGCACCATACCGTACCAATCCAGAGGAGACGAAGGAGATTATGCGTCAAGTACAAGAGCTTCTCGACAAAGGTTATATACGCGAATCCCTTAGTCCTTGTGTTGTTCCTATTATTCTAGTGCCGAAAAAGGATGGTACATCACGTATGTGTGTTGATTGTAGAGGCATTAATAATATTGCTTATTTGTTCTTCCCTGAATTTATTCGCTTGCATGGTGTGCCAAATACTATTGTTTCAGATCGTGATACTAAATTTCTTAGCCACTTTTGGAGATGTTTATGGGCTAAGTTGGGGACTAAACTGCTTTTTAGTACTACTTGTCACCCCCAAACTGATGGACAAGCTGAAGTAGTCAATAGAACGTTGTCTACTATGCTTAGGGCTGTTTTGAAGAATAATAAGAAAATGTGGGAGGAATGCTTGCCTCATATTGAATTTGCTTATAATCGTTCATTGCATTCTACTACTAAGATGTGCCCTTTTGAAGTTGTGTATGGTTTCCTACCTCGTGCACCTATTGATTTGTTGCCTCTTCCATCTTCGGAGAAGGTTAATTTTGATGCTAAACAACGTGCTGAATTGATTTTAAAAATGCATGAGTTAACTAAGGAAAACATTGAGCGTATGAATGCTAAATATAAACTTGCTGGAGATAAGGGTAGAAAACATGTTGTGTTTGCACCTGGAGATCTTGTTTGGTTACATTTGCGTAAGGATAGATTTCCTGATTAGCGCAAATCAAAGTTAATGCCACGTGCTGATGGTCCCTTTAAGGTGTTAGAGAAAATAAATGATAATGCATATAAACTTGAGCTGCCTGCAGATTTTGGGGTTAGTCCCACTTTTAACATTGCAGATTTGAAGCCTTATTTGGGTGAGGAAGATGAACTTCCGTCGAGGACGACTTCATTTCAAGAAGGGGAGGATGATGAGGACATCAATACAATTGTTACACCCATAGCCCCTTGCTGCTATACATACTGGACCAATTACTAGAGCTCGTGCACGCCAACTAAATTACCAGGTACTTTCGTTTCTTGGTAATGATTTTAATGTTCATGAGAATATGATGCTGCCTAAATTGGATACATTTGTTTTGCTTACAAATGAAGGGCCTAGCTTGGAGAAGGATGAACATTGGAGCAAGAACAAGCATGGAGATGATGGCATGCGCAAGGAGAACAAGAACGGAGTTACAAGTGATGATTTCAGGACTTTGAAGCCACCATAATGGGTGCATGAAGCCTTGGACGAAATATACAAGATGCCACTTCATAAATTTCATCCCGAGGCTATTTTAGGTGCTGCGTCACCTTATTATTGGGCCAGGCCCATGTAATTTCGAAATACATAATTATAGGCTATTTTTAGAGTCCGTATGTGTGGGGAAACAAGAGATAGGGTTGATTTCGGACCCCTCCACCAAGGGCCACGAAATTCCCCCCCTCTTCCTCCATATATACAGCCCTTAGGGCATCGTTTAGACTTTGGGTTTTGT
Source organism: Triticum aestivum (assembly GCF_018294505.1). Lineage (NCBI taxonomy): Eukaryota > Viridiplantae > Streptophyta > Magnoliopsida > Poales > Poaceae > Triticum > Triticum aestivum. Next base: position 360,589,688 of record NC_057798.1, on the reverse strand, counting down.
TTAGATTAAAAGTTCGCCATAGCTGCAACTTCGCGTACTTCGTTTGTGTTCAACGACCAGACAAAGGCGTCACAGAACCCCACCTTGATCAATAAAGCTTTCATCTTATATTCACAATATCTAGATTGCAATCTCAGTTTCTTGCTTGTTCTTCGTTTGCTCGCAGGAAACAGACCCTCGTGGTCAGGTTGATCGTGCTCCGGCGTGGTCAATAACCTCTCGGAGTTGGTTTAGCGATTGCTAAGGCGCGACGTCCTCGCACGTTCGTAGTCGGATCGTCAAAGTCGACTTCCACCCAAGCGATATCCATCATCTCATCGAAAGATGGGACAGCTTTGCCTCTATCAAGTGGTATCAGATTTCCAGGTTGCTCGGTGAGATTTTACAGTTTTTCGTAGTTTAGATCGAGTCTGTTCTTCATACCTATAGTCCACGAAAAAGCCAAAAAAAAATTAGGGTTAGTTCATCCCATCCGAACCAATCTGAGCCTTGCATAATCTTTTCTGTATTTGCTTTGTTGAATTTGCGGTTGCATCGTCGTGTCCAGTTGCTGGTCTTAGCGTCTAGTCTTTTAGAGTTTCGAGTTCTGTTCACAGGTTGTCACGTCGCCGCTACCATATACCACCACCACATATTCACCGCCAATCCGAATCCATATACGCCACCACATATCCGCCGCCATCACGCCAATCCGAGTTCACCTGCAACATATATCCGCCACCTGTCCGTGTTCCACCAGATTCATCTCCGCCACCAGTCCGAGTTCCACCAGATTCATCTCCGCCACCAGTCCTAGTCCGAGTCCAGTAATTGTTGCTTTGTTCTCGATTTCCAGATCACGCGATACTCCGAGTCGTGACAGAGAAGGACTCCCCAACTTCCGAGTCATCCGCAGAAGAAAAATACTTCCAATTTCAAAAAAAAAACTAAGTCTGGAAAATTCTGGCTAGGCAGTTTTTAGACCATTTGTAGACTTTTTCGAAAAAAAAATTGTTGCGGAGCAAAAAAAAAAGAGGAAAAAAAAGTGCAAAAAAAAGAGAAAAAAAATTCAGAGTGTGCTCCTCCCTTGTTTACGTGCCGCGCCGTGATTTTGTTGGTGTTCTAGGCTCGCGTCTCTAGCACAGTCTAGCCTAGGACCAGCACAGTACCGTCGTTGAGCGTTTATTCAACTTTGCATCTCTAAATTGATTATTGCTGACCCTTTTTGCTACCATATTATAAGCCTTCCCAGCTCCACATACATCTACGTCGTGCGTTTGACTCTCCCTGGTAATCGCTCTATCCAAGCTTTGAGAGTTTTGACTACAACGGTTGCCGATCACCGCCTGTTGCTGGGTAAGAACTGGTAAGAATTTGAGTTTTGCTTGACGGATTTGTGACACCCACCACCACCACTTGTTCGTACTCTGTAGGATCATATTCTTGTGTGTTTCTATTGCTGCTAACCATGCCAGGATCACAAGCCGACGAGATTGACTGGGAGAATTTATCGAACAAGGAGCTTCATGATAAGTTTCAGCAAATGATGACTGAACAGGTGCAAGATGTGCTGAACAATTTTGAAGAGGCCATGGAGAAGATCACTGGCCTTGAGAAGACGTTCGAAACAAAGCTCGATAACAAGTTTAATGAATTGCTCGCGCGTCTTCCACCACCACCACCCGCTACACCTAACGCACCTCTCCAACAACAACAACAACGACTACCTCCACGTCGCGAAACAGACCTCCGCCGAGCAAGCCGTGTTCCTCTTTGCATTTGGCCAAACTGTTGGTGCTGCTGTTGATACTTCTGTGGCTCCTGCTGCTGATGCGGAGGAGGATGATTATGTGGGAGATTATGAGGATGAGGTTGATCAAAATCAGCACTACGTACAGCCACATGTACCACCACCAGCAGGTCGACCTCAGGTATATATTCGTAATGGTAGGCCTGCACCACCACCTCAGGTACGAGATGATGTCCATATTCCTAAACTGAAATTGAATATTCCACCATTTGAGGGTAGATATGTTCCTGATATATATCTTACTTGGGAGTTAGAAACTGAACAACGATTTACATGTTTACAATATCCTGAGGAGAGACGAGTTGCTGCTGCTGTTTGTGCTTTCACTAGTTTTGCATGTGTATGGTGGTCTGAACATTGTAGATTATATCCTATTCCAACTACTTGGGCTGCTTTGAAAACTGTTGTGCGTACGCGTTGGGTTCCACCATATTATCAACGTGAATTGCTTCAAAAATTGCAGCGTTTAAGACAAGGGAAAAATTCTGTAGAAGAATATTATCAGGAATTACAAACTGGCATGATTAGATGTGGTATTGTTGAGGAGAATGAAGCTATGCTTGCACGTTTTCTGGGTGGATTAAATAGAGATATTCAGACCATTCTAGACTATAAGGAGTATACTAATATCACTCGTTTATTCCATCTTGCTTGTAAAGCTGAACGTGAAGTGCAGGATCGACAAGCATTGGGGCGAACTAACTTTTCTGCAGGCCGACCTTCATCATGGACACCACGTGCATCTTCTACTTCAACTGCACCAGCACCTCCATCCGGTGCCACCTCCAGCCGTGATACAAGAAAACAGGCACAACCACCATTATCTGCCAAGAGCGCACCTGCGGGGCCTGCACAGCGCTCTTCTTCTTCCATGGCATCAACAGGGCACACAAGTGATATTATTTGTCGTCGTTGTAAGGGAGGAGGTCATTATGCGAGAGAATGCAAATCTCCGCGTGTGATGATTGCTACCGCGGATGGTGGATATGAGTCTGCTAGTGACTATGATGAGGAGACTTTGGCTCTTATTACACGTGAAGAACATGGTGGAGATGATTCTGATCATGAGACGCAATACATGGCTCCTGAAGACGCTGACAGGTATGAATATTTAGTTGCTCAACGTGTTTTGAGTGTGCAGATCACACAAGCTGAGCAAAATCAGAGGCACAATTTGTTCCATACCAAGGGAGTTGTGAAGGAACGTTCTGCGCGCGTCATCATAGACGGAGGGAGCTGCAACAACTTGGCTAGCATGGAGATGGTGGAGAAGCTTTCTCTCACCACAAGACCACATCCACATCCTTACTACATCCAATGTTTCAACAACAGCAGCAAGGTTAAGGTAACACGTATTGTTCGTGTGCATTTTAGTATCTCTACATATGCTGATTATGTTGATTATGATGTGGTACCTATGCAAGCATGTTCCTTATTACTTGGTAGACCATGGCAATTTGATAAAAATTCTGTACACCATGGTAGAAACAATCACTATACTCTTGTTCATAAGGATAAAAATATTACTTTGCTTCCTATGACTCCTAATTCCATTTTGAAAGATGATATTAATAGAGCTAATAAAGCAAAACAGGAGACGAATAAGAGTGAAAATCAGATTGTGGCAAAAGAATTTGAGCAACAAATGAAGCCTAATAATAAACCATCTAGTGTTGCTTCTGAAATTAAATTGAAAAGTGCATGTTTATTTGCCACCAAATCTGATATTGATGAGCTAGATTTCAGCAAATCTGTTTGCTATGCTTTTGTGTGCAAAGAGGCATTATTTTCATTCGAGGACGTGCCTTCCTCTTTGCCTCCTGCTGTCACTAACATTTTGCAGGAGTTAGCTGACGTCTTTCCACAAGACGTGCCACCGGGATTACCGCCTATTCGAGGGATTGAGCATCAGATTGACTTAATTCCCGGTGCTTCACTGCCAAACCGTGCACCATACCGTACCAATCCAGAGGAGACGAAGGAGATTATGCGTCAAGTACAAGAGCTTCTCGACAAAGGTTATATATGCGAATCCCTTAGTCCTTGTGATGTTCCTATTATTCTAGTGCCGAAAAAGGATGGTACATCACGTATGTGTGTTGATTGTAGAGGCATTAATAATATTACTATTCGTTATCGTCATCCTATTCCTAGGCTAGATGATATGCTTGATGAATTGAGTGGCTCTACAATATTCTCCAAAGTTGATTTGCGTAGTGGATACCATCAAATTCGTATGAAATTGGGAGATGAATGGAAAACAGCGTTCAAAACTAAGTTTGGATTATATGAGTGGTTAGTCATGCCTTTTGGGTTAACTAATGCACCTAGTACTTTCATGAGATTAATGAACGAAGTTTTACGTGCTTTCATTAGACGATTTGTGGTAGTTTACTTTGATGACATATTGATTTATAGCAGATCTTTGGAAGAACATTTGGAACATTTACGTGCTGTTTTTATTGCTCTACGTGATGCACGTTTGTTTGGTAACCTTGGGAAGTGCACCTTTTGCACCGACCGAGTATCTTTTCTTGGATATGTTGTTACTCCACAGGGAATTGAAGTTGATAAAGCCAAGATTGAAGCTATTGAGAGTTGGCCGCAACCCAAAACGGTCACACAAGTGAGGAGTTTTCTTGGCCTCGCTGGATTCTATAGGCGTTTTGTGAGAGATTTCAGCACCATTGCTGCACCTCTCAATGAGCTTACAAAGAAAGATGTGCCTTTTCTTTGGGGTACCGCACAGGAAGAAGCCTTCTCGGTATTGAAAGATAAGTTGACACATGCTCCTTTACTCCAACTTCCTGATTTTAATAAGACTTTTGAGCTTGAATGTGATGCTAGTGGAATTGGATTAGGCGGTGTGTTATTACAAGATGGCAAACCTGTTGCATACTTTTCTGAAAAATTGAGTGGGCCTAGTCTGAATTATTCTACTTATGATAAAGAATTATATGCTCTTGTTCGGACTTTAGAAACATGGCAACATTATTTATGGCCGAAAGAATTTTTTATACATTCTGATCATGAATCTTTGAAACATATTAAAAGTCAAGCTAAACTGAATCGTAGACATGCTAAATGGGTTGAATTCATTGAGACTTTTCCTTATGTCATTAAACACAAGAAGGGAAAAGAAAATGTTATTGCTGATGCATTGTCTCGCCGCTATACTATGCTTTCACAACTTGACTTCAAAATATTTGGTTTGGAGACCATCAAAGATCAATATGTGCATGATGCTGATTTTAAAGATGTAATGCAGAATTGTAAAGAAGGAAGAATGTGGAACAAGTTCGTCGTTAACGATGGATTTGTGTTTCGTGCTAACAAGCTATGCATTCCAGCTAGCTCCGTTCGTCTTTTGTTGTTGCAGGAGGCGCATGGAGGAGGATTAATGGGACACTTTGGCATGAAGAAGACGGAGGACGTACTTGCTACACATTTCTTTTGGCCAAAGATGAGACGGGATGTTGAGCGTTTTATTGCTCGATGCACTACATGTCAAAAAGCTAAGTCACGACTCAATCCTCATGGTTTATATATGCCTTTGCCTGTACCTAGTGTTCCGTGGGAGGATATATCTATGGACTTTGTTTTAGGTTTACCTCGAACAAAGAAGGGGAGGGATAGCATATTTGTTGTCGTGATAGATTCTCAAAAATGGCACACTTTATACCATGTCATAAAAGCGATGATGCTGTTAATGTTGCTGATTTGTTCTTTCGTGAAATTATTCGCTTGCATGGTGTGCCAAATACTATTGTTTCAGATCGTGATACTAAATTTCTTAGCCACTTTTGGAGATGTTTATGGGCTAAGTTCGGGACTAAACTGCTTTTTAGTACTACTTGTCACCCCCAAACTGATGGACAAACTGAAGTAGTCAATAGAACGTTGTCTACTATGCTTAGGGCTGTTTTGAAGAATAATAAGAAAATGTGGGAGGAATGCTTGCCTCATATTGAATTTGCTTATAATCGTTCATTGCATTCTACTACTAAGATGTGCCCTTTTGAAGTCGTGTATGGTTTCCTACCTCGTGCACCTATTGATTTGTTGCCTCTTCCATCTTCGAAGAAGGTTAATTTTGATGCTAAACAACGTGCTGAATTGATTTTAAAAATGCATGAGTTAACTAAGGAAAACATTGAGCGTATGAATGCTAAATATAAACTTGCTGGAGATAAGGGTAGAAAACATGTTGTGTTTGCACCTGGAGATCTTGTTTGGTTACATTTGCGTAAGGATAGATTTCCTGATTTGCGCAAATCAAAGCTAATGCCACGTGCTGATGGTCCCTTTAAGGTGTTAGAGAAAATAAATGATAATGCATATAAACTTGAGCTACCTGCAGATTTTGGGGTTAGTCCCACTTTTAACATTGCAGATTTGAAGCCTTATTTGGGTGAGGAAGATGAGTTTCCGTCGAGGACGACTTCATTTCAAGAAGGGGAGGATGATGAGGACATCAATACCATTGTTACACCCACAGCCCCTACTGCTACATATACGGGACCAATTACTAGAGCTCGTGCACGCCAATTAAATTATCAGGTACTTTCGTTTCTTGGTAATGATTCTAATGTTCATGAGAATATGATGCTGCCTAAATTGGATACATTTGTTTTGTGATAGAGGCAAAGGTGTCCCGTCTTTCGATGAGATGATGGATATCGCTTTGGTGGAAGTCGACTTTGACGATCCGACTACGAACGTGCGAGGACGTCGCGCCTTAGCAATCGCTAAACCAACTCCGAGAGGTTATTGACCATGCCGGAGCACGATCAACCTGACCACAAGGGTCTTTTTCCTGCGAGCAAACGAAGAACAAGCAAGAAACTAAGATTGCAATCTGGATATTGCGAATATAAGATGAAAGCTTTATTGATCAAGGTGGGGTTCTGTGACGCCTTTGTCTGGTCGTTGAACACAAACGAAGTACGCGAAGTTGCAGCTATGGCGAACTTTTAATCTAAACAAAACCCAAAGTCTAAACGATGCCCTAAGGGCTGTATATATGGAGGAAGAGGGGGGAATTTCGTGGCCCTTGGTGGAGGGGTCCGAAATCAACCCTATCTCTTGTTTCCCCACACATATGGACTCTAAAAATAGCATATACTTATGTATTTCGAAATTACTTGGGCCTGGCCCAATAATAAGGTGACGCAGCACCTAAAATAGCCTCGGGACGAAATTTATGAAGTGGCATCTTGTATATTTCGTCCAAGGCTTCATGCACCCATTATGGTGGCTTCAAAGTCCTGAAATCATCACTTGTAACTCCGTTCTTGTTTCCCTTGCGCATGCCATCATCTCCATGCTTGTTCTTGCTCCAATGTTCATCCTTCTCCAAGCTAGGCCCTTCATTTGTAAGCAAAACAAATGTATCCAATTTAGGCAGCATCATATTCTCATGAACATTAGAATCATTAGCAAGAAACGAAAGTACCTGGTAATTTAGTTGGCGTGCACGAGCTCTAGTAATTGGTCCAGTATGTATAGCAGCAGGGGCTGTGGGTGTAACAATTGTATTGATGTCCTCATCATCCTCCCCTTCTTGAAATGAAGTCGTCCTCGACGGAAGTTCATCTTCCTCACCCAAATAAGGCTTCAAATCTGCAATGTTAAAAGTGGGACTAACCCCAAAATCTGCAGGCAGCTCAAGTTTATATGCATTATCATTTATTTTCTCTAACACCTTAAAGGGACCATCAGCACGTGGCATTAACTTTGATTTGCGCAAATCAGGAAATCTATCCTTACGCAAATGTAACCAAACAAGATCTCCAGGTGCAAACACAACATGTTTTCTACCCTTATCTCCAGCAAGTTTATATGATAGAGGCAAAGGTGTCCCGATCTTTCGATGAGATGATAACTATCGATTTGGTGGAGACGACTTTGACGATCCGACTACAAACGTGCAACGACGTTGTGCCTTAGCAATCGCTAAACCAACTCCGAGAGGTTATTGACCACGCCGGAGCACGATCAACCTGACCACGAAGGTCTATTCCTGCAAGCAATCGAAGAACAAGCAAGAATATGATAAAAGCAATCTGAATATCGCGAATATGTATGAAGTATTGATAATGGTGGGGATCCGAAAAGTGGTCTTGGTCTGGTCGTTGGACACAAACGAAGCACACGAAGTTGCAATGGCTAACTTTTAACTAAACAAATCCCAAAGTCTAAACGATGCCCTAAGGGCTGTATATATGGAGGAAGAGGGGGGAATTTCGTGGCCCTTGGTGGAGGGGTCCGAAATCAACCCTATCTCTTGTTTCCCCACACATACGGACTCTAAAAATAGCCTATACTTATGTATTTCGAAATTACATGGGCCTGGCCCAATAATAAGGTGACGCAGCACCTAAAATAGCCTCGGAACGAAATTTATGAAGTGGCATCTTGTATATTTCGTCCAAGGCTTCATGCACCCATTATGGTGGCTTCAAAGTCCTGAAATCATCACTTGTAACTCCATTCTTGTTCTTGCTCCAATGTTCATCCTTCTCCAAGCTAGGCCCTTCATTTGTAAGCAAAACAAATGTATCCAATTTAGGCAGCATCATATTCTCATGAACATTAGAATCATTACCAAGAAACGAAAGTACCTGGTAATTTAGTTGGCGTGCACGAGCTCTAGTAATTGGTCCAGTATGTATAGCAGCAGGGGCCGTGGGTGTAACAATTGTATTGATGTCCTCATCATCCTCCCCTTCTTGAAATGAAGTCGTCCTCGACGGAAGTTCATCTTCCTCACCCAAATAAGGCTTCAAATCTGCAATGTTAAAAGTGGGACTAACCCCAAAATCTGCAGGCAGCTCAAGTTTATATGCATTATCATTTATTTTCTCTAACACCTTAAAGGGACCATCAGCACGTGGCATTAACTTTGATTTGCGTAAATCAGGAAATCTATCCTTACGCAAATGTAACCAAACAAGATCTCCAGGTGCAAACACAACATGTTTTCTACCCTTATCTCCAGCAAGTTTATATTTAGCATTCATGCGCTCAATGTTTTCCTTAGTTAACTCATGCATTTTTAAAATCAATTCAGCACGTTGTTTAGCATCAAAATTAACCTTCTCCGAAGATGGAAGAGGCAACAAATCAATAGATGCACGAGGTAGGAAACCATACACAACTTCAAAAGGGCACATCTTAGTAGTAGAATGCAATGAACGATTATAAGCAAATTCAATATGAGGCAAGCATTCCTCCCACATTTTCTTATTATTCTTCAAAACAGCCCTAAGCATAGTAGACAATGTTCTATTGACTACTTCAGTTTGTCCATCAGTTTGGGGGTGACAAGTAGTACTAAAAAGCAGTTTAGTCCCCAACTTAGCCCATAAACATCTCCAAAAGTGGCTAAGAAATTTAGTATCACGATCTGAAACAATAGTATTTGGCACACCATGCAAGCGAATAATTTTACGAAAGAACAAATCAGCAACATTAACAGCATCATCGCTTTTATGACATGGTATAAAGTGTGCCATTTTCGAGAATCTATCCACGACAACAAATATGCTATCCCTCCCCTTCTTTGTTCGAGGTAAACCTAAAACAAAGTCCATAGATATATCCTCCCAAGGAACACTAGGTACAGGCAAAGGCATATATAAACCATGAGGATTGAGTCGTGACTTAGCTTTTTGACATGTAGTGCAGCGAGCAATAAAACGCTCAACATCCCGTCTCATCTTTGGCCAAAAGAAATGTGTCGCAAGTACGTCCTCCGTCTTCTTCACGCCAAAGTGTCCCATTAATCCTCCTCCATGCGCCTCCTACAACAACAAAAGACGAACGGAGCTAGCTGGAATGCATAGCTTGTTAGCACGAAACACAAATCCATCGTTAACAACAAACTTGTTCCACATTCTTCCTTCTTTACAATTCTGCATTACATCTTTAAAATCAGCATCATGCACATATTGATCTTTGATGGTCTCCAAACCAAATATTTTGAAGTCAAGTTGTGAAAGCATTGTATAGCGACGAGACAATGCATCAGCAATAACATTTTCTTTTCCCTTCTTGTGTTTAATGACATAAGGGAAAGTCTCAATGAATTCAACCCATTTAGCATGTCTATGATTCAGTTTAGCTTGACTTTTAATATGTTTCAAAGATTCATGATCAGAATGTATAACAAATTCTTTGGGCCATAAATAATGTTGCCATGTTTCTAAAGTCCGAACAAGAGCATATAATTCTTTATCATAAGTAGAATAATTCAGACTAGGCCCACTCAATTTTTCAGAAAAGTATGCAACAGGTTTGCCATCTTGTAATAACACACTGCCTAATCCAATTCCACTAGCATCACATTCAAGCTCAAAAGTCTTATTAAAATCAGGAAGTTGGAGTAAAGGAGCATGTGTCAACTTATCTTTCAATACCGAGAAGGCTTCTTCCTGTGCGGTACCCCAAAGAAAAGGCACATCTTTCTTTGTAAGCTCATTGAGAGGTGCAGCAATGGTGCTGAAATCTCTCACAAAACGCCTATAGAATCCAGCGAGGCCAAGAAAACTCCTCACTTGTGTGACCGTTTTGGGCTGCGGCCAACTCTCAATAGCTTCAATCTTGGCTTTATCAACTTCAATTCCCTGTGGAGTAACAACATAGCCAAGAAAAGATACTCGGTCGGTGCAAAAGGTGCACTTCCTAAGGTTACCAAACAAACGTGCATCACGTAGAGCAATAAAAACAGCACGTAAATGTTCCAAATGTTCTTCCAAAGATCTGCTATAAATCAAGATGTCATCAAAGTAAACTACCACAAATCGTCCAATGAAAGCACGTAAAACTTCGTTCATTAATCTCATGAAAGTACTAGGTGCATTAGTTAACCCAAAAGGCATGACTAACCACTCATATAATCCAAACATAGTTTTAAATGTTGTTTTCCATTCATCTCCCAATTTCATACGAATTTGATGGTAGCCACTACGCAAATCAACTTTGGAGAATATTGTAGAGCCACTCAATTCATCAAGCATATCATCTAGCCTAGGAATAGGATGACGATAACGAATAGTAATATTATTAATGCCTCTACAATCAACACACATACGTGATGTACCATCCTTTTTCGGCATTAGAATAATAGGAACAGCACAAGGACTAAGGGATTCGCGTATATAACCTTTGTCGAGAAGCTCTTGTACTTGACGCATAATCTCCTTCGTCTCCTCTGGATTGGTACGGTATGGTGCACGGTTTGGCAGTGAAGCACCGGGAATTAAGTCAATCTGATGCTCAATCCCTCGAATAGGCGGTAATCCCGGTGGCACGTCTTGTGGAAAAACGTCAGCGAACTACTGCAAAATGTTAGTGACAGCAGGAGGCAAAGAGGAAGGCACGTCCTCGAATGAAAATAATGCCTCTTTGCACACAAAAGCATAGCAAACAGATTTGCTGAAATCTAGCTCATCAATATCAGATTTGGTGGCAAATAAACATGCACTTTTCAATTTAATTTCAGAAGCAACACTAGATGGTTTATTATTAGGCTTCATTTATTGCTCAAATTCTTTTGCCACAATCTGATTTTCACTCTTATTCTTCTCCTGTTTTGCTTTATTAGCTCTATTAATATCATCTTTCAAAATGGAATCAGGAGTCACAGGAAGCAAAGTAATATTTTTATCCTTATGAACAAGAGTATAGTGATTGTTTCTACCATGGTGTACAGAATTTTTATCAAATTGCCATGGTCTACCAAGTAATAAGGAACATGCTTGCATAGGTACCACATCACAATCAACATAATCAGCATATGTAGAGATACTAAAATGCACACGAACAGTACGTGTTACCTTAACCTTGCCGCTGTTGTTGAACCATTAGATGTAGTAAGGATGTGGATGTGGTCTTGTGGTGAGAGAAAGCTTCTCCACCATCTCCATGCTAGCCAAGTTGTTGCAGCTCCCTCTGTCTATTATGACGCGCACAGAACGTTCCTTCACAACTCCCTTGGTATGGAACAAATTGTGCCTCTGATTTTGCTCAGCTTGTGTGACCTGCACACTCAAAACACGTTGAGCAACTAAACATTCATACCTGTCAGCGTCTTCAGGAGCCATGTATTGCGTCTCATGATCAGAATCATCTCCACCATGTTCTTCACGTGTAATAAGAGCCAATGTCTCCTCATCATAGTCACTAGCGGACTCAAATCCACCACCCTCGGTAGCAATCATCACACGCGGAGATTTGCATTCTCTCGCATAATGACCTCCTCCCTTACAACGACGACAAATAATATCACTTGTGTGCCCTGTTGATGCCCTGGAAGAAGAACTCTGTGCAGGCCCGGCAGGTGCGCTCTTGGCAGATAATGGTGGTTGTTCCTGTTTTCTTGTATCACGGCTGTAGGAGGCACCTGATTGAGGTGCTGGTGCAGTTGAAGTAGAAGATGCACGCGGTGTCCATGATGAAGGTCGGCCTGCAGAAAAGTTAGTTCGCGCCAATGCTTGTCGATCCTGCACTTCACGTTCAGCTTTACAAGCAAGATGGAATAAACGAGTGATATTAGTATACTCCTTATAGTCTAGAATGGTCTGAATCTGATAGAGGCAAAGGTGTCTCGTCTTTCGATGAGATGATGGATATCGCTTTGGTGGAAGTCGACTTTGACGATCCGACTACGAACGTGCGAGGACGTCGCGCCTTAGCAATTGCTAAACCAACTCCGAGAGGTTATTGACCACGCCGGAGCACGATCAACCTGACCATGAGGGTCTGTTTCCTGCGAGCAAATGAAGAACAAGCAAGAAACTAAGATTGCAATCTGGATATTGCGAATATAAGATGAAAGCTTTATTGATCAAGGTGGGGTTCTGTGACGCCTTTGTCTGGTCGTTGAACACAAACGAAGTACGCGAAGTTGCAGCTATGGCGAACTTTTAATCTAAACAAAACCCAAAGTCTAAACGGTGCCCTAAGGGCTGTATATATGGAGGAAGAGAGGGGGCATTTCGTGTTCCTTGCTGGAGGGGTCCGAAATCAACCCTATCTCTTGTTTCCCCACACATACGGACTCTAAAAATAGCCTATACTTATGTATTTCGAAATTACATGGGCCTAGCCCAATAAAAATGTGACGCAGGACCTATAATAGCCTCGGGACGAAATTTATGAAGTGGCATCTTTTATATTTCGTCCATGGCTTCATGCACTCATTATGGTGGCTTCAAAGTCCTGAAATCTTCACTTGTAACTCCGTTCTTGTTTCCCTTGCGCATGGCATCATCTCCATGCTTGTTCTTGCTCCAATGTTCATCCTTCTCCAAGCTAGGCCCTTCATTTGTAAGCAAAACAAATGTATCCAATTTAGGCAGCATCATATTCTCATGAACATTAGAATCATTACCAAGAAACGAAAGTACCTGATAATTTAATTGGCGTGCGCGAGCTCTAGTAATTGGTCCCGTATATGTAGCAGTAGGGGTTGTGGGTGTAACAATAGTATTGATGTCCTCATCATCCTCCCCTTCTTGAAATGAAGTCGTCCTCGACGGAAACTCATCTTCCTCACCCAAATAAGGCTTCAAATCTCCAATGTTAAAAGTGGGACTAACCCCAAAATCTGTAGGCAGCTCAAGTTTATATGCATTGTCATTTATTTTCTCTAACACCTTAAAGGGACCATCAGCACGTGGCATTAGCTTTGATTTGCGCAAATCAGGAAATCTATCCTTACGCAAATGTAACCAAACAAGAACTCCAGGTGCAAACACAACATGTTTTCTACCCTTATCTCCAGCAAGTTTATATTTAGCATTCATACGCTCAATGTTTTCCTTAGTTAACTCATGCATTTGTAAAATCAATTCAGCACGTTGTTTAGCATCAAAATTAACCTTCTCCGAAGATGGAAGAGGCAACAAATCAATAGGTGCATGAGGTAGGAAACCATACACTACTTCAAAAGGGCACATCTTAGTAGTAGAATGCAATGAACGATTATAAGCAAATTCAATATGAGGCAAGCATTCCTCCCACATTTTCTTATTATTCTTCAAAACAGCCCTAAGCATAGTAGACAACGTTCTATTGACTACTTCAGTTTGTCCATCAGTTTGGGGGTGACAAGTAGTACTAGAAAGCAGTTTAGTCCCCAACTTAGCCCATAAACATCTCCAAAAGTGGCTAAGAAATTTAGTATCACGATCTGAAACAATAGTATTTGGCACACCATGCAAGCGAATAATTTCACGAAAGAACAAATCAGCAACATTAACAGCATCATCGCTTTTATGACATGGTATAAAGTGTGCCATTTTCGAGAATCTATCCACGACAACAAATATGCTATCCCTCCCCTTCTTTGTTTGAGGTAAACCTAAAACAAAGTCCATAGATATATCCTCCCAAGGAACACTAGGTACAGGCAAAGGCATATATAAACCATGAGGATTGAGTCGTGACTTAGCTTTTTGACATGTAGTGCATCGAGCAATAAAACGCTCAACATCCCGTCTCATCTTTGGCCAAAAGAAATGTGTAGCAAGTACGTCCTCCGTCTTCTTCACGCCAAAGTGTCCCATTAATCCTCCTCCATGTGCCTCCTGCAACAACAAAAGACGAACGGAGCTAGCTGGAATGCATAGCTTGTTAGCACGAAACACAAATCCATCGTTAACAACAAACTTGTTCCACATTCTTCCTTCTTTACAATTCTGCATTACATCTTTAAAATCAGCATCATGCACATATTGATCTTTGATGGTCTCCAAACCAAATATTTTGAAGTCAAGTTGTGAAAGCATTGTATAGCGACGAGACAATGCATCAGCAATAACATTTTCTTTTCCCTTCTTGTGTTTAATGACATAAGGGAAAGTCTCAATGAATTCAACCCATTTAGCATGTCTATGATTCAGTTTAGCTTGACTTTTAATATGTTTCAAAGATTCATGATCAGAATGTATAACAAATTCTTTGGGCCATAAATAATGTTGCCATGTTTCTAAAGTCCGAACAAGAGCATATAATTCTTTATCATAAGTAGAATAATTCAGACTAGGCCCACTCAATTTTTCAGAAAAGTATGCAACAGGTTTGCCATCTTGTAATAACACACCTCCTAATCCAATTCCACTAGCATCACATTCAAGCTCAAAAGTCTTATTAAAATCAGGAAGTTGGAGTAAAGGAGCATGTGTCAACTTATCTTTCAATACTGAGAAGGCTTCTTCCTGTGCGGTACCCCAAAGAAAAGGCACATCTTTCTTTGTAAGCTCATTGAGAGGTGCAGCAATGGTGCTGAAATCTCTCACAAAACGCCTATAGAATCCAGCGAGTCCAAGAAAACTCCTCACGTGTGTGACCGTTTTGGGCTGCGGCCAACTCTCAATAGCTTCAATCTTGGCTTTATCAACTTCAATTCCCTGTGGAGTAACAACATAGCCAAGAAAAGATACTCGGTCGGTGCAAAAGGTGCACTTCCCGAGGTTACCAAACAAACGTGCATCACGTAAAGCAATAAAAACAGCACGTAAATGTTCCAAATGTTCTTCCAAAGATCTGCTATAAATCAATATGTCATCGAAGTAAACTACCACAATTCCCTGTGAAGTAAACTACCACAATGTATAGCAGCAGGGGCTGTGGGTGTAACAATTGTATTGATGTCCTCATGAGCTCGTGCACGCCAACTATACATACTGGACCAATTACTAGAGCTCGTGCACGCCAACTAAATTACCAGGTACTTTCGTTTCTTGGTAATGATTCTAATGTTCATGAGAATATGATGCTGCCTAAATTGGATATATTTGTTTTGCTTACAAATGAAGGGCCTAGCTTGGAGAAGGATGAACATTGGAGCAAGAACAAGCATGGAGATGATGGCATGCGCAAGGGGAACAAGAACGGAGTTACAAGTGATGATTTCAGGACTTTGAAGCCACCATAATGGGTGCATGAAGCCTTGGACGAAATATACAAGATGCCACTTCATAAATTTCGTCCCGAGGCTATTTTAGGTGCTGCGTCACCTTATTATTGGGCCAGGCCCATGTAATTTCGAAATACATAAGTATAGGCTATTTTTAGAGTCCGTATGTGTGGGGAAACAAGAGATAGGGTTGATTTCGGACCCCTCCATCAGGGGCCACGAAATTCCCCCCTCTTCCTCCATATATACAGCCCTTAGGGCATCGTTTAGACTTTGGGTTTTGTTTAGATTAAAAGTTCGCCATAGCTGCAACTTCGCGTACTTCGTTTGTGTTCAACGACCAGACAAAGGCGTCACAGAACCCCACCTTGATCAATAAAGCTTTCATCTTATATTCGCAATATCCAGATTGCAATCTTAGTTTCTTGCTTGTTCTTCGTTTGCTCGCAGGAAACAGACCCTCGTGGTCAGGTTGATCGTGCTCCGGCGTGGTCAATAACCTCTCGGAGTTGGTTTAGCGATTGCTAAGGCGCGACGTCCTCGCACGTTCGTAGTCGGATCGTCAAAGTCGACTTCCACCAAAGCGATATCCATCATCTCATCGAAAGATCGGGACCCTCGCCTCTATCAATTATCATTTATTTTCTCTAACACCTTAAAGGGACCATCAGCACGTGGCATTAACTTTGATTTGCGCAAATCAGGAAATCTATCCTTACGCAAATGTAACCAAACAAGATCTCCAGGTGCAAACACAACATGTTTTCTACCCTTATCTCCAGCAAGTTTATATTTAGCATTCATACGCTCAATGTTTTCCTTAGTTAACTCATGCATTTTTAAAATCAATTCAGCACGTTGTTTAGCATCAAAATTAACCTTCTCCGAAGATGGAAGAGGCAACAAATCAATAGGTGCACGAGGTAGGAAACCATACACAACTTCAAAAGGGCACATCTTAGTAGTAGAATGCAATGAACGATTATAAGCAAATTCAATATGAGGCAAGCATTCCTCCCACATTTTCTTATTATTCTTCAAAACAGCCCTAAGCATAGTAGACAACGTTCTATTGACTACTTCAGTGTGTCCATCAGTTTGGGGGTGACAAGTAGTACTAAAAAGCAGTTTAGTCCCCAACTTAGCCCATAAACATCTCCAAAAGTGGCTAAGAAATTTAGTATCACGATCTGAAACAATAGTATTTGGCACACCATGCAAGCGAATAATTTCACGAAAGAACAAATCAGCAACATTAACAGCATCATCGCTTTTATGACATGGTATAAAGTGTGCCATTTTCGAGAATCTATCCACGACAACAAATATGCTATCCCTCCCCTTCTTTGTTTGAGGTAAACCTAAAACAAAGTCCATAGATATATCCTCCCAAGGAACACTAGGTACAGGCAAAGGCATATATAAACCATGAGGATTGAGTCGTGACTTAGCTTTTTGACATGTAGTGCATCGAGCAATAAAACGCTCAACATCCCGTCTCATCTTTGGCCAAAAGAAATGTGTAGCAAGTACGTCCTCCGTCTTCTTCACGCCAAAGTGTCCCATTAATCCTCCTCCATGCGCCTCCTGCAACAACAAAAGACGAACGGAGCTAGCTGGAATGCATAGCTTGTTAGCACGAAACACAAATCCATCGTTAACGACGAACTTGTTCCACATTCTTCCTTCTTTACAATTCTGCATTACATCTTTAAAATCAGCATCATGTACATATTGATCTTTGATGGTCTCCAAACCAAATATTTTGAAGTCAAGTTGTGAAAGCATAGTATAGCGGCGAGACAATGCATCAGCAATAACATTTTCTTTTCCCTTCTTGTGTTTAATGACATAAGGAAAAGTCTCAATGAATTCAACCCATTTAGCATGTCTACGATTCAGTTTAGCTTGACTTTTAATATGTTTCAAAGATTCATGATCAGAATGTATAACAAATTCTTTGGGCCATAAATAATGTTGCCATGTTTCTAAAGTCCGAACAAGAGCATATAATTCTTTATCATAAG
The DNA here is from genome assembly GCF_018294505.1 of Triticum aestivum. NCBI lineage: Eukaryota > Viridiplantae > Streptophyta > Magnoliopsida > Poales > Poaceae > Triticum > Triticum aestivum. The sequence goes on along the minus strand of NC_057798.1, from coordinate 360,571,948 downwards.
TAGAATAATTCAGACTAGGCCCACTCAATTTTTCAGAAAAGTATGCAACAGGTTTGCCATCTTGTAATAACACACCGCCTAATCCAATTCCACTAGCATCACATTCAAGCTCAAAAGTCTTATTAAAATCAGGAAGTTGGAGTAAAGGAGCATGTGTCAACTTATCTTTCAATACCGAGAAGGCTTCTTCCTGTGCGGTACCCCTAAGAAAAGGCACATCTTTCTTTGTAAGCTCATTGAGAGGTGCAGCAATGGTGCTGAAATCTCTCACAAAACGCCTATAGAATCCAGCGAGGCCAAGAAAACTCCTCACTTGTGTGACCGTTTTGGGTTGCGGCCAACTCTCAATAGCTTCAATCTTGGCTTTATCAACTTCAATTCCCTGTGAAGTAACAACATAGCCAAGAAAAGATACTCGGTCGGTGCAAAAGGTGCACTTCCCAAGGTTACCAAACAAACGTGCACGTAAATGTTCCAAATGTTCTTCCAAAGATCTGCTATAAATCAATATGTCATCAAAGTAAACTACCACAAATCGTCCAATGAAAGCACGTAAAACTTCGTTCATTAATCTCATGAAAGTACTAGGTGCATTAGTTAACCCAAAAGGCATGACTAACCACTCATATAATCCAAACTTAGTTTTGAATGCTGTTTTCCATTCATCTCCCAATTTCATACGAATTTGATGGTATCCACTACGCAAATCAACTTTGGAGAATATTGTAGAGCCACTCAATTCATCAAGCATATCATCTAGCCTAGGAATAGGATGACGATAACGAATAGTAATATTATTAATGCCTCTACAATCAACACACATACGTGATGTACCATCCTTTTTGGCACTAGAATAATAGGAACAGCACAAGGACTAAGGGATTCGCGTATATAACCTTTGTCGAGAAGCTCTTGTACTTGACGCATAATCTCCTTCGTCTCCTCTGGATTGGTACGGTATGGTGCACTGTTTGGCAGTGAAGCACCGGGAATTAAGTCAATCTGATGCTCAATCCCTCGAATAGGCGGTAATCCCGGTGGCACGTCTTGTGGAAAGACGTCAGCGAACTCCTGCAAAATGTTAGTGACAGCAGGAGGCAAAGAGGAAGGCACGTCCTCGAATGAAAATAATGCCTCTTTGCACACAAAAGCATAGCAAACAGATTTGCTGAAATCTAGCTCATCAATATCAGATTTGGTGGCAAATAAACATGCACTTTTCAATTTAATTTCAGAAGCAACACTAGATGGTTTATTATTAGGCTTCATTTGTTGCTCAAATTCTTTTGCCACAATCTGATTTTCACTCTTATTCGTCTCCTGTTTTGCTTTATTAGCTTTATTAATATCATCTTTCAAAATGGAATCATGAGTCATAGGAAGCAAAGTAATATTTTTATCCTTATGAACAAGAGTATAGTGATTGTTTCTACCATGGTGTATAGAATTTTTATCAAATTGCCATGGTCTACCAAGTAATAAGGAACATGCTTGCATAGGTACCACATCACAATCAACATAATCAGCATATGTAGAGATACTAAAATGCACACGAACAGTACGTGTTACCTTAACCTTGCCACTGTTGTTGAACCATTGGATGTAGTAAGGATGTGGATGTGGTCTTGTTGGTATCAGTTTTCAGGTTGGTCGGTGAGAATTTCCAGTTTTTCCTAGATTAGACTTATTTTCTTACCTATTTGTCCAAGAAAAAGCCACAAAACAAAAGTTAGATCTATTCATCCTTTGTCCTAGCCAGACTGAGCCTTTGCAATTTTCTTTTCATTGTTTGCATTATTGAATTATCGGTTGCATCGCCGTGTCGAGTGGCTAGTTTTAGTGTCTAGTTCCTTTAGAGTTTCGAGTTCTGTTCACATTAGTCACGCAGCCGCTGCATCATTATCCCATCCGCTGTCCACCATCCCATCCACCAATTTCCACCACATGCTACGCATTGTTTATTGTCATAATCATAGTTGAGGTCACTCACATCTTCGCTGATCGAATCTGCATCTTATCTAGTTTGTCTTGGAAAGAGGGAGAAAAGGAATATAAAGGAAAAAAAGAGAGAAAAAAGGAAAGAAAAAAAAAGAAAAAGAGGGAGAAGAAAAAGAAAAAAAGCGTGAGAAAAAAAAAGAGAAAAGAAAAAAAATTGGATCTATCTAGAATCAATCTCGTACCTGAATTCGGATTGGAATCTGTTTTGCGCACTGTTCAGTAAAACAGGTGTATCTTCCTCATACGAAGTCCGTTTTGGTTCCGTGAGTACTCAAATTGAAGATAGCGACGAGCCGCATCTAAATAGTTGCAGAAGCTAGTTCAATATTTGACACCTCAAAATCGGCTTCTAAATAGGTCTTTTTGCCCTCCGAAGTTCGTGAACACAGTTTGTTCCAATTTTTTTAGGCCAGTTTTAGAATTCTTTGAATCCTCATATCAACTCGGAATTGAGTGATTCTTTTTGCATTGGAAAGCTTGAGTTAGTAACATTCTTTGAAAGAATTTATCAGAAAATTGTCTCAAACTTTTCAAGAGGAAAGTTGGAGAGAGAGTTGTTGTATATCCTGCTTGGCAGTTGTTTTTCATCATTATCTTCACTGCCGTTGTGATCTTCACTTATATCTTGCTGTCAAGAGCTACTTAGTATCCTTCATTGATGCTAGTTGTGCTACGCCATGACCTCATTAGTGTTCTAGGCTCGCGTCTCTAGTCCGGTCTAGCGTAGGACCAGCACAGTACTGTCGTTGAGCGTTTATTCAACATTGCATCTTTGAATTGATTATTGCTAATCTTTTGCTACCATATATAGCCAACCCAGCTCCACATATTTCTACACCGTGTATACGTACGCTCCCCTGGCAATCGCTTTACTCAATATTCGGAGTCAGGGTCCCGATCTTTCGATGAGATGATAACTATCAATTTGGTGGAGACGACTTTGACGATCCGACTACAAACGTGCACGATGTTGCGCCTTAGCAATCGCTAAACCAATCTCCTGAGGTTACTGACGATGCTGGAAGCACGGTCAGCCTAACCACGAAGGTCTATTCCTGCAAGCAATCGAAGAACAAGCAAAAATATGATAAAGCAATCTGAATATCGCAAATATATATGAAGTATTGATAATGGTGGGGATCCGGAAGCGGTCTTGGTCTGATCGTTGGACACAAACGAAGTACACGAAGTTGCAATGGCTAACTTTTAACTAAACAAATCCCAAGGAAAAGCTACTAGATGGATCTACTTATATAGGAGCAAGAGGTGGCGGCTAAGGAGGTGGGAGGACGTCCCAAGGCAGCCTAAAACTAAATCTAGGTCGTACAAGGCCAATGGGCCCAAGTGGAGGTGATGTAACACCTTTGGACTTGTAGTTTGGCTCGGATTCTGCTGCAGCATCAGATTGTTTCGTCCACAACTCAACGCTCCGGACGAAGTTGAAGGTGATTCCAATTGGGTTGGAAAGTGCACGAAATCTAGTTTCCAACAAAAAAAGAATCACCCAATTCGGAGTCCGTATGGAAAACTTGTGTGCATTTTGAGTCAGGTGTGTCTGTGCAGTCCGAATCTGAATCCAGAACGTGAGAGACTTGGACTCTATCTTCTCTTGGGCCAAAAGTGACGTGAGAGAACATTTTGGACAGCAAATAAACATCTCTTTCTTCCTTATCTTCGTATGTGGATTGTACAAATGTCCCATACACCTGCAATTAGACAAAACACAAAAGTGTGTGAAGTATTTTTGTTCTGGATAACATAAATAGATTATTGAATAGTTTGCACTAGAAATCACCTGACAAATATGCATATATGCAATATTTTTGGTCATATCCAAGGTAGTCATGTCCTCATGACTTGTGGTGAGAGAAAGCTTCTCCACCATCTCTGTCACGACTCGGAGTATCGTGTGATCTGGAAATCGAGAACAATGCAACAATTACTGGACTCGGACTAGGACTGGTGGCGGAGATGAATCTGGTGGAACTCGGACTGGTGGCGGAGATGAATCTGGTGGAACACGGACAGGTGGCGGATATATGTTGCAGGTGAACTCGGATTAGCGTCATGGCGGCGGATACGTGGTGGCGTATATGGATTCGGATTGGCGGTGAATATGTAGTGGTGGTATATGGTAATAGCGACGATGATGATGCGGTGGTGATATATGGCAGCGGCGATGTGACAACCTGTGAACAGAACTCGAAACTCTAAAAGACTAGACGCTAAGACCAGCAACTGGACACGATGATGCAACCGCAAATTCAACAAAGCAAATACAGAAAAGATTATGCAAGGCTCAGATTGGTTCGGATGGGATGAACTAACCCTAATTTTTTTTGGCTTTTTCGTGGACTATAGGTATGAAGAACAGACTCGATCTAAACTACGAAAAACTGTAAAATCTCACCGAGCAACCTGGAAATCTGATACCACTTGATAGAGGCAAAGGTGTCCCGTCTTTCGATGAGATGATGGATATCGCTTTGGTGTCAGTCGACTTTGACGATCCGACTACGAACGTGCGAGGACGTCGCGCCTTAGCAATCGCTAAACCAACTCCGAGAGGTTATTGACCACGCCGGAGCACGATCAACCTGACCACGAGGGTCTGTTTCCTGCGAGCAAATGAAGAACAAGCAAGAAACTAAGATTGCAATCTGGATATTGCGAATATAAGATGAAAGCTTTATTGATCAAGGTGGGGTTCTGTGACGCCTTTGTCTGGTCGTTGAACACAAACGAAGTACGCGAAGTTGCAGCTATGGCGAACTTTTAATCTAAACAAAACCCAAAGTCTAAACGGTGCCCTAAGGGCTGTATATATGGAGGAAGAGAGGGGGAATTTCGTGACCCTTGGTGGAGGGGTCCGAAATCAACCCTATCTCTTGTTTCCCCACACATACGGACTCTAAAAATATCCTATACTTATGTATTTCGAAATTACATGGGCCTGGCCCAATAAAAAGGTGACGCAGGACCTATAATAGCCTCGGGACGAAATTTATGAAGTGGCATCTTGTATATTTCGTCCATGGCTTCATGCACCCATTATGGTGGCTTCAAAGTCCTGAAATCATCACTTGTAACTCCGTTCTTGTTCCCCTTGCGCATGGCATCATCTCCATGCTTGTTCTTGCTTCAATGTTCATCCTTCTCCAAGCTAGGCCCTTCATTTGTAAGCAAAACAAATGTATCCAATTTAGGCAGCATCATATTTGATGAGGACATGACTACCTTGGATATGACCAAAAATATTGCATATATGCATATTTGTCAGGTGATTTATAGTGCAAACTATTCAATAATCTATTTATGTTATCCAGAACAAAAATACTTCACACACTTTTGTGTTTTGTCTAATTGCAGGTGTATGGGACATTTGTACAATCCACATATGAAGATAAGGAAGAAAGAGATGTTTATTTGCTGTCCAAAAAGTTCTCTCACGTCACTTTTGCCCCAAGAGAAGATAGAGTCCAAGTCTCTCACGTTCTGGATTCAGATTCGGACTGCACAGACATACCTGACTCAAAACGCACACAAGTTTTTCATACGAATTCCGAATTGGGTGATTCTTTTTTTTGTTGGAAACTAGATTTCGTGCACTTTCCAACCCAATTGGAATCACCTTCAAATTCGTCCGGAGCGTTGAGTTGTGGACGAAACAATCTGATGCTGCAGCAGAATCCGAGTCAAACTACAAGTCCAAAGGTGTTACATCACCTCCACTTGGGCCCATTGGCCTTGTACGACCTAGATTTAGTTTTAGGCTGCCTTGGGACGTCCTCCCACCTCCTTGGCCGCCACCCCTTGCTCCTATATAAGTAGATCCATCTAGTAGCTTTTCCTTGGGATTTGTTTAGTTAAAAGTTAGCCATTGCAACTTCGTGTACTTCGTTTGTGTCCAACGACCAGACCAAGACCGCTTACGGATCCCCACCATTATCAATACATCATATATATTTGCAATATTCAGATTGCTTTATCATATTCTTGCTCGTTCTTCGATTGCTTGCAGGAATAGACCTTCGTGGTCAGGCTGACCGTGCTTCCGGCATCGTCAGTAACCTCAGGAGATTGGTTTAGCGATTGCTAAGGCGCAACGTCGTGCACGTTTGTAGTCGGATCGTCAAAGTCGTCTCCACCAAATCGATAGTTATCATCTCATCGAAAGATCGGGACACCCTCGCCTCTATCAAGTGGTATCAGTAAAACAGGTGTATCTTCCTCATACGAAGTCCGTTTTGGCTCCGTGAGTACTCAAATTGAAGATAGCGATGAGCCGCATCTAAATAGTTGCAGAAGTTAGTTCAATATTTGACACCTCAAAATCGGCTTCTAAATAGGTCTTTTAGCCCTCTGAAGTTCGTGAACACAGCTTGTTCCAATTTTTCAGGCCAGTTTTAGAATTCTTTGACTCCTCATATCAACTCGGAATTGAGTGATTCTTTTTGCATTGGAAAGCTTGAGTTAGTGGCATTCTTTGAAAGAATTTATCAGAAAATTGTCTCAAACTTTTCAAGAGGAAAGTTGGAGAGAGAGTTGTTGTATATCCTGCTTGGCAGTTGTTTTTCATCATTATCTTCACTGCCGTTGTGATCTTCACGTATATCTTGCTGTCAAGAGCTACTTAGTATCCTTCATTGATGCTAGTTGTGCTATGCCGTGACCTCATTAGTGTTCTAGGCTCGCGTCTCTAGTCCAGTCTAGCCTAGGACCAGCACAGTACCGTCGTTGAGCGTTTATTCAACATTGCATCTTTGAATTGATTATTGCTAATCTTTTGCTACCATATGTAGCCAACCCAGCTCCACATATTTCTACACCGTGTATACGTACGCTCCCCTGGCAATCGCTTTACTCAATATTCGGAGTTACTTGACACCGCTGGTTGCCGATCACCGCCTGCTGCATGGTAAGAACTTGTAAGACATTGATATTTGCTTTACTGTGAGCATTTTACCACCACATCCTAGTAGTTATAGGAACATTATTTTTGGGTTTTGTTTCTTGTTCTACTAATCATGACAGGATCCAGAGTCAATTCATGGGCTTTGTCGATCGCGGGAGATGTGCCACCACCTTTGCAAATACCACAACCGTCACGAGAGGTGCACAAACATCCAAATGCACATGATCAGGTTAATGTATCTATACCACCATTTAATGGCCGTTTTAAACCTGCTTTATATATTGAATGGGAGTTCGACATAAAAAATATATTTGCTTCCCATAATTTCAATGAACATAAAAAGGTTAAGGTTGCGGTTGGTTCTTTCACTGGTTATGCTTTGGTTTGGTGGAGTGAATATTGTCGGTTACACCCTGATTATATACCTACTACTTGGGATGATTTGAAACTTGCCATGCGACATACTTTCGTCCCTGCTTATTATACTCGTGACATGATTAAGAAGTTGCAACACTTAAAACAAGGTAGTGAAACTGTAACAAAATATTATGATGATTTACAAACTACGTTGTTGCATTCCTCTTTAGAAGAAAGTGAAGATGATTTTATGGATAGATTTTGGGGAGGATTAAACCGTGATATTCAAGAGATACTAATTCATGAAGAGTGTTATCCTATGGACCATTTGTTTCATCTTGCTTGCAAAGCTGAACAGGAAATAAAACGACGTGTTGGCCACGAGGAGAACAAGCGCACGGTGCACATTCCAAGAGTTGATATGATTGTTCCTTCAACTACTAGGCATACTATGACAACCACATCCGTTGTTGTCAGGACTACATCACCTCCACCATGTGACACATCGCCCCCGAGAGTGGCTACATCATCTGAGTTGATCATAAGAGGTAATGACAAAGGTACTAATCTTCCATCTCTACATGAGAATGACGAATGCCTTGTCAATTTGAATGCACCATCTGATGAGCTACCCACTACTTTGATCACACCACCTATTTTAGAGGACTACGTTGATAATTTGACTTTGCCATGTGATCAAACAACTGAAATACCAACAATTTTGAGTGCACCCATTGAACTAACTATTGATGCAAAAGAACCAATGTTTAATCATTTTGATATGACCTCTAATCTTGGTGATGATTCTGTGTTAAATGACTTATTGCATGTTTGCTTATTTAAGCATGTTGTAGCATGTAAATTTGATGCAAGTAAGGTTTATTCACCAATGTTGGGATGGTTTAATGATGAACATTGTCAATCTTTTGAATGAATAAGAGCTTCACTTATATGTGCAAACTGAGTTGCAATATTTTCATGCCTTCTACTTCTTGTGCTAATTTTTTGGCTTTAGATTTTATGAACTATGCAAGTTACTCATCTATTCATGTGTCATATATGCAAAAATCAAGGGAAGTAAAAATGGATGACATATACATATACAACATGTACACCTTGTCTCTTTTGTTAGCCACATTTCAGATTAAGCAACGCCTAGGACGGCTTTATTTTCAAGAAGGGGAGGATGATGAGGACATGACTACCTTGGATATGACCAAAAATATTGCATATATGCATATTTGTCAGGTGATTTCTAGTGCAAACTATTCAATAATCTATTTATGTTATCCAGAACAAAAATACTTCACACACTTTTGTGTTTTGTCTAATTGCAGGTGTATGGGACATTTGTACAATCCACATATGAAGATAAGGAAGAAAGAGATGTTTATTTGCTGTCCAAAAAGTTCTCTCACGTCACTTTTGGCCCAAGAGAAGATAGAGTCCAAGTCTCTCACGTTCTGGATTCAGATTCGGACTGCACAGACATACCTGACTCAAAACGCACACAAGTTTTTCATACGAATTCCGAATTGGGTGATTCTTTTTTTTGTTGGAAACTAGATTTCGTGCACTTTCCAACCCAATTGGAATCACCTTCAAATTCGTCCGGAGCGTTGAGTTGTGGACGAAACAATCTGATGCTGCAGCAGAATCCGAGTCAAACTACAAGTCCAAAGGTGTTACATCACCTCCACTTGGGCCCATTGGCCTTGTACGACCTAGATTTAGTTTTAGGCTGCCTTGGGACGTCCTCCCACCTCCTTGGCCGCCACCCCTTGCTCCTATATAAGTAGATCCATCTAGTAGCTTTTCCTTGGGATTTGTTTAGTTAAAAGTTAGCCATTGCAACTTCGTGTACTTCGTTTGTGTCCAACGACCAGACCAAGACCGCTTACGGATCCCCACCATTATCAATACATCATATATATTTGCAATATTCAGATTGCTTTATCATATTCTTGCTCGTTCTTCGATTGCTTGCAGGAATAGACCTTCGTGGTCAGGCTGACCGTGCTTCCGGCATCGTCAGTAACCTCAGGAGATTGGTTTAGCGATTGCTAAGGCGCAACGTCGTGCACGTTTGTAGTCGGATCGTCAAAGTCGTCTCCACCAAATCGATAGTTATCATCTCATCGAAAGATCGGGACACCCTCGCCTCTATCAATATTCTCATGAACATTAGAATCATTACCAAGAAACGAAAGTACCTGATAATTTAATTGGCCTGCGCGAGCTCTAGTAATTGGTCCCGCATATGTAGCAGTAGGGGCTGTGGGTGTAACAATGGTATTGATGTCGTCATCAGAATCTCTCTATTTAATCCACCTAGAAAACATTGCAAGCATAGCTTCATTCTCCTCAACAATACCACATCGAATCATGCCAGTTTGTAATTCCTGATAATATTCTTCTACAGAATTTTTTCCTTGTCTTAAACGCTGCAATTTTTGAAGCAATTCACGTTGATAATATGGTGGAACCCAACGCGTACGCATAGCGGTTTTCAAAGCAGCCCAAGTAGTTGGAATAGGATATAATCTACAATGTTCAGACCACCAGACACATGCAAAACTAGTGAAAGCACAAACAGCAGCAGCAACCCGTCTCTCCTCGGGATATTGTAAACATGTAAAACGTTGTTCAGTTTCTAACTCCCAAGTAAGATATATATCAGGAACATATCTACCCTCAAATGGTGGAATATTCAATTTCAGTTTAGGAATATGGACATCATCTTGTACCTGAGGTGGTGGTGCAGGCCTACCATTACGAATATATACCTGAGGTCGACCTGCTGGTGGTGGTGCTGGTGGTTGCACGTAGTTCTGATTTTGAGCAACCTCATCCTCGTAATCTCCCACATAATCATCCTCCTCCGCATCAGCAGCAGGAGCCACAGAAGTATCAACAGCAGCACCAACAGTTTGGCCAAACGCAAGAGGAACACGGCTCGCTCGGCGGAGGTCTATTTCGCGACGTGGAGGTAGTCGTTGTTTTTGTTGTTGGAGAGGTGCGTTAGGTGCAGCGGGTGGTGGTGGAAGACGCGCGAGCAATTCATTAAACTTGTTATCGAGCTTTGTTTCGAACGTCTTCTCCATGCCATCTATCTTCTCCATGGCCTCTTCAAATCTGTTTAGCACGTCTTGCAGCTGTTCACTCATCATTTGCTGAAATTTATCATGCAAATCCTTATTCGTCATGTTCTCCCAGTCAGTCTCGTCGGCATGTGATCCTGGCATGGTTAGCAGCAATAGAAACACACAAGAATATGATCCTACAGACTACTAACAAGAGGTGGTGGTGGGTGTCACAAATCCGTCAAGCAAATCTCAAATTCTTACCAGTTCTTACCCAGCAGCAGGCGGTGATCGGCAACCGTTGTAGTCAAAAACTCTCAAAGCTTGGATAGAGCGATTACCAGGGAGAGTCAAACGCACGACGTAGATGTATGTGGAGCTGGGAAGGCTTATAATATGGTAGCAAAAAGGGTCAGCAATAATCAATTCAGAGATGCAAAGTTGAATAAACGCTCAACGACGGTACTGTGCTGGTCCTAGGCTAGACTGTGCTAAAGACGCGAGCCTAGAACACCAACAAAATCACGGCGCGACACATAAACAAGGGAAAAGCACAGTCTGGATTTTTTTTCGCTCTTTTTTTGCGCTATTTTTTTTGCGTTGCTTTTTTTTTGCGACAAATCACTATAATGGCGAGTGTCTCAAAACTCTTCCTAGGTCAAACTGACAGGATGGACACGAAATTTTTTTGACCAATTTTTTTTTCGACTGCCCGGGCCCAAAAACTGGAAACGGGTCAAAAAAAAACTTCCTATATTGGCACCTGTCTCAAAACACTCAGAAACACCTAAAAATAGGATAGCCAGAATTTTTTTTGAAAAATGCGTTTTCGAAAAATTTTGGGCCCAAACGGAGCGTGGTTTCCGGACTCTTTTTTTTCCGAAACCTACTCCGGCAAGGAAACACGAATCGGAATCTAGATGGATCTCGAAAACAAACCTAATATGACAAGAACTCGGATTGGTGGTGGATATATGGTGGTAGATGGCAGCGGTGGTGGTATATGACAGCTGTGGTGGTATATGGATACGGATTCGAAGCGGTGGTGGATAAGCGGTGGTGGTAGATGGCAGGGGTGATGATGATGGTGCGGCGGTGGCGTGACAACTTATGACCAGAACTCGAAACTCTAAAAGACTAGACATGACGATGCAACCGCAAATTCAACAAAGCAAAACCCTAAAAAGATTATGCAAAGGCTCAGATTGGTTCGGATATGATGAACTAACCCTAATTTTTTTTGTGGCTTTTTCGTGGACTATAGGTATGAAGAACAGACTCGATCTAAACTACGAAAAACTGTAAAATCTCACCGAGCAACCTGGAAATCTGATACCACTTGATAGAGGCAAAGGTGTCCCGTCTTTCGATGAGATGATGGATATCGCTTTGGTGGCAGTCGACTTTGACGATCCGACTACGAACGTGCGAGGACGTCGCGCCTTAGCAATCGCTAAACCAACTCCGAGAGGTTATTGACCACGCCGGAGCACGATCAACCTGACCACGAGGGTTTGTTTCCTACAAGCAAACGAAGAACAAGCAAGAAACTGAGATTGCAATCTGGATATTGCGAATATAAGATGAAAGCTTTATTGATCAAGGTGGGGTTCTGTGACGCCTTTGTCTGGTCGTTGAACACAAACGAAGTACGGGAAGTTGCAGCTATGGCGAACTTTTAATCTAAACAAAACCCAAAGTCTAAACGATGCCCTAAGGGCTGTATATATGAAGGAAGAGGGGGTGAATTTCGTGGCCCTTGGTGGAGGGGTCCGAAATCAACCCTATCTCTTGTTTCCCCACACATACGGACTCTAAAAATAGCCTATACATATGTATTTCGAAATTACATGGGCCTGGCCCAATAATAAGGTGACGCAGCACCTAAAATAGCCTCGGGACGAAATTTATGAAGTGGCATCTTGTATATTTCGTCCAAGGCTTCATGCACCCATTATGGTGGCTTCAAAGTCCTGAAATCATCACTTGTAACTCCGTTCTTGTTCCCCTTGCGCATGCCATCATCTCCATGCTTGTTCTTGCTCCATTGTTCATCCTTCTCCAAGCTAGGCCCTTCATTTGTAAGCAAAACAAATGTATCCAATTTAGGCAGCATCATATTCTCATGAACATTAGAATCATTAGCAAGAAACGAAAGTACCTGGTAATTTAGTTGGCGTGCACGAGCTCTAGTAATTGGTCCAGTATGTATAGCAGCAGGGGCTGTGGGTGTAACAATTGTATTGATGTCCTCATCATCACTGTTGCCATATACCACCATCGTCATCACCGCTGCCATATACCACCATCGTCATCACCGCTGCCATATACCACCATCATCATCGCCGTTACCATATACCACATATCCCCGCCATCACGCTAATCCGAGTCCACCTCCATCAAAGATTCGCCACCAGTCTGGGTTCCATTGCCCTGCAAATATCCGCCACTAGTCCAAGTTTGCACCAGATTCATCTCCGCCACCAGTCCTAGTCCGAGTCCAGTAATTGTTGCTTTGTTCTCGATTTCCAGATCACGCGATACTCTGAGTCATGACAGAGTAGGACTCCCCAACTTCTGAACCATCTGCAGAAGAAAAATAGTTCCAGTTTAAAAAAAACTAAGTCTGGAAAATTCTGGCTAGGTAGTTTTTAGACCATTTGTAGACTTTTTCGAAAAAAAATTTGTTGCCGAGCAAAAAAAAAAGAGGAAAAAAGTGCAAAAAAGGGGGAAAAAGAGATTTTTTTAGAGTGTGCTCCTCCCTTGTTTACGTGCCGCGCCGTGATTTTGTTGGTGTTCTAGGCTCGCGTCTCTAGCACAGTCTAGCCTTGGACCAGCATTGTACCGTCGTTGAGCGTTTATTCAACTTTGCATCTCTGAATTGATTATTGCTGACCCTTTTTGCTACCATATTATAAGCCTTCCCAGCTCCACATACATAGTGTTCAACATTGCATCTTTGAATTGATTCTTGCTAATTGTGCTATGTCGTGACCTCATTAGTGTTCTAGGCTCGCGTCTCTAGTCCGGTCTAGCCTAGGACCAGCACAGTACCATCGTTGAGCGTTTATTCAACATTGCATCTTTGAATTGATTCTTGCTAATCTTTTGCTACCATATATAGCCAACCCAGTTCCACATATTTCTACACCGTGTATACGTACATTCCCCTGGCAATCACTTTACACAATCTTCGGAGTTATTTGACACCGCTGGTTGCCTGTTACCACCTGTCGCATGGTAAGAACTTGTAAGATATTGATATTTGCTTTACTGTGAGCACGTTACAACCACATCCTAGTAGTTCATAGGAACATTATTCTCGAATTTTGTTTCTTGTTTCTACTAATCATGACAGGTTCCGGAGAAAGAAGTTCTTGGGCGATGAACACATCTTCACCATCACGAGAGTTGGGACAACACACACAAGCACATGGTCAGGTTATCTCTTTACCATCATTTGAGGATAGATTTAATCCTGCTATTTATCTAGATTGGGAGCTTGAAGTAGAACAAGTTTTTAGTTACCATGACTTTTTTGAACTTGAGCGAGTACGAGCTGCCACTAGAGCATTTACTGGTTTTGCTTCTGTTTGGTGGAGTGTGCATTGTAAGAAAAACATTGATAACCAACCCATAACTTGGAAAGATTTGAAACATGTAATGAGACAACAATTTTTCCCTCCTTACTATCGTCGTGAATTACTTCGCAAATGTGAACAATTTAAACAAGGCAATAAAACTGTTCATGCTTACTACCAACAGTTCAAATCTTATATGCATCATTGTGACATAGAAGAATCTGAGGATGATACAATGAATAGATTTTTTGGTGGTTTGAACCATGATATTCAGGCAAGATTTAGGTATATTCCTCGTTGCATTACTGGTATGTATGTTCGTGCTTGTACCTTTGAGAGACAGTTACAGGAGGATGCATTGGGTGACTACAACAACTACTATTCCAATTCATGCTCACTACCATCGGTTGATTCCTCCACCGTTTCACCTACTAGAGCAGCCACACCTCAGATTGTGAGTGCGACATCATCTCAAGTGTATGGTACATTGTCATTGTCCATACCGACATCAGCTACGTCTTTGCGACAAGGTAACAGTAAAGGTATTGATGATATAACTTCACATGAGAATGATGCATCCCTAATTAACTTAAATACATCATGTGTTGAGTTACCTGTTGATTTGAGCACGCCACCTATTTTAGAGAATCATATTACTATCATTGCATCATGTGATCAAACAACTGAAATACCAACAATTTTGAGTGCACCCATTGAATTAACTATTGATGCAAAAGAACCAATGTTTAATCATTTTGATATGACCTCTAATCTTGGTGATGATTCTGTGTCCAATGACTTACTGCATGTTTGCTTATTTAAGAATGTTGTAGCATGTAAATTTGATGCAAGTAAGGTTTATTCACCAATATTGGGATGGTTTAATGATGAATATTGTCAATCATTTGATAGGAATAAGAGCTTTACTTATATGTGCAAACTGAGTTGCAATATTTTCATCCCTTCTACTTATGATAATATTTTGCCTTTATATTTTATGATATATGAAAGTTACTCATGTATACATGTGTCATATGTGCAAAAATCAAGGGAAGTAAAAATGGATGACATATACATATACAACATGTATACCTTGTCTCTTTTCTTAGCCACATTTCAGATTAAGCAACGCCGAGGACGGCTTTGTTTTCAAAAAGGGGAGGATGATGAGGACATGACTACCTTGGATACAACCAAAAATATTGCATACATGCATATTTGTCAGGTGATTTCTAGTGCAAACTATTCAATAATCTATTTATGTTATCCAGAACAAAAATATTTCACACACTTTTGTGTTTTGTCTAATTACAGGTGTATGGGATATTTGTACAATTCACATATTGATGAGGACATCAATACAATTGTTACACCCACAGCCCCTGCTGCTATACATACTGGACCAATTACTAGAGCTCGTGCACGCCAACTAAATTACCAGGTACTTTCGTTTCTTGGTAATGATTCTAATGTTCATGAGAATATGATGCTGCCTAAATTGGATACATTTGTTTTGCTTACAAATGAAGGGCCTAGCTTGGAGAAGGATGAACATTGGAGCAATAACAAGCATGGAGATGATGGCATGCGCAAGGGAAACAAGAACGGAGTTACAAGTGATGATTTCAGGACTTTGAAGCCACCATAATGGGTGCATGAAGCCTTGGACCAAATATACAAGATGCCACTTCATAAATTTCGTCCCGAGGCTATTTTAGGTGCCGCGTCACCTTATTATTGGGCCAGGCCCATGTAATTTCGAAATACATAAGTATAGGCTATTTTTAGAGTCCGTATGTGTGGGGAAACAAGAGATAGGGTTGATTTCGGACCCCTCCACCAAGGGCCACGAAATTCCCCCCCTCTTCCTCCATATATACAGCCCTTAGGGCATCGTTTAGACTTTGGGTTTTGTTTAGATTAAAAGTTCGCCATAGCTGCAACTTCGCGTACTTCGTTTGTGTTCAACGACCAGACAAAGGCGTCACAGAACCCCACCTTGATCAATAAAGCTTTCATCTTATATTCGCAATATCCAGATTGCAATCTTAGTGTCTTGCTTGTTCTTCGTTTGCTCGCAAGAAACAGACCCTCGTGGTCAGGTTGATCGTGCTCCGGCGTGGTCAATAACCTCTCGGAGTTGGTTTAGCGATTGCTAAGGCGCGACGTCCTCGCACGTTCGTAGTCGGATCGTCAAAGTCGACTTCCACCAAAGCGATATCCATCATCTCATCGAAAGATCGGGACCCTCGCCTCTATCAAGTGGTATCAGATTTCCAGGTTGCTCGGTGAGATTTTACAGTTTTTCGTAGTTTAGATCGAGTCTGTTCTTCATACCTACAGTCCACGAAAAAGCCACAAAAAAAATTAGGGTTAGTTCATCATATCCGAACCAATCTGAGCCTTTGCATAATCTTTTTAGGGTTTTGCTTTGTTGAATTTGCGGTTGCATCGTCGTGTCTAGTTGCTGGTCTTAGAGTCTAGTCTTTTAGAGTTTCGAGTTCTGGTCATAAGTTGTCACGCCGCCGCCGCACCATCATCATCACCCCTGCCATCTACCACCACCGCTTATCCGCCACCGCTTCGAATCCGTATCCATATACCACCACCGCTGCCATCTACCACCATATATCCACCACCAATCCGAGTTCTTGTCATATTAGGTTTGTTTTCGAGATCCATCTAGATTCCCATTCGTGTTTCCTTGCCGGAGTAGGTTTCGAAAAAAAAAGAGTCGGGTAGCCACGCTCCGTTTAGGCCCAAAATTTTTCGAAAACGCATTTTTCGAAAAAAATTCTGGCTATCCTATTTTTAGGTGTTTCTGAGTGTTTTGAGACAGGTGCCATTATAGGAAGTTTTTTTTCACCCGTTTCCAGTTTTTGGGTCCGGGCAGTCAAAAAAAAATTTGTCAAAAAAATTTCGTGCCCATCCAGTCAGTTTGAGCTAAGAAGAGTTTTGAGACACTCGCCATTATAGTGATTTTTCGCAAAAAAAAGCAGCGCAAAAAAAAAAGAGCGAAAAAAAAGAGCAAAAAAAAATTCCAGAGTGTGCTTTTCCCTTGTTTACGTGCCGTGCCGTGATTTTGTTAGTGTTCTAGGCTCGCGTCTCTAGCACAGTCTAGCCTAGGACCAGCACAGTACCGTCGTTGAGCGTTTATTCAACTTTGCATCTCTGAATTGATTATTGTTGACCCTTTTTGCTACCATATTATAAGCCTTCCCAGCTCCACATACATCTACGTCGTGCGTTTGACTCTCCCTGGTAATCGCTCTATCCAAGCTTTGAGAGTTTTTGACTACAACGGTTTCCGATCACCGCCTGCTGCTGGGTAAGAACTGGTAAGAATTTGAGATTTGCTTGACGGATTTGTGACACCCACCACCACCACTTGTTCGTAGTCTGTAGGATCATATTCTTGTGTGTTTCTATTACTGCTAACCATGCCAGGATCACAAGCCGACGAGATTGACTGGGAGAATTTATCGAACAAGGAGCTTCATGATAAGTTTCAGCAAATGATGACTGAACAGGTGCAAGATGTGCTGAACAATTTTGAAGAGGCCATGGAGAAGATCACTGGCTTTGAGAAGACGTTTGAAACAAAGCTCGATAACAAGTTTAATGAATTGCTCGCGCGTCTTCCACCACCACCACCCGTTGCAGCTAACGCACCTCTCCAACAACAACAACAACAACAACGACTACCTCCACGTCGCGAAGCAGACCTCCGCCGAGCAAGCCGTGTTCCTCTTGCGTTTGGCCAAACTGTTGGTGCTGCTGTTGATACTTCTGTGGCTCCTGCTGCTGATGCGGAGGAGGATGATTATGTGGGAGACTATGAGGATGAGGTTGATCAAAATCAACACTACGTGCAGCCACCTGTACCACCACCAGCAGGTCAACCTCAGGTATATATTCGTAATGGTAGGCCTGCACCACCACCTCAGGTACGAGATGATGTCCATATTCCTAAACTGAAATTGAATATTCCACCATTTGAGGGTAGATATGTTCCTGATATATATCTTACTTGGGAGTTAGAAACTGAACAACGATTTACATGTTTACAATATCCTGAGGAGAGACGAGTTGCTGCTACCGTTTGTGCTTTCACTAGTTTTGCATGTGTATGGTGGTCTGAACATTGTAGATTATATCCTATTCCAACTACTTGGGCTGCTTTGAAAACTGCTATGCGTACGCGTTGGGTTCCACCATATTATCAACGTGAATTGCTTCAAAAATTGCAGCGTTTAAGACAAGGGAAAAATTCTGTAGAAGAATATTATCAGGAATTACAAACTGGCATGATTAGATGTGGTATTGTTGAGGAGAATGAAGCTATGCTTGCACGTTTTCTGGGTGGATTAAATAGAGAGATTCAGACCATTCTAGACTATAAGGAGTATACTAATATCACTCGTTTATTCCATCTTGCTTGTAAAGCTGAACGTGAAGTGCAGGATCGACAAGCATTGGGGCGAACTAACTTTTCTGCAGGCCGACCTTCATCATGGACACCACGTGCATCTTCTACTTCAACTGCACCAGCACCTCCATCCGGTACCACCTCCAGCCGTGATACAAGAAAACAGGCACAACCACCATTATCTGCCAAGAGCGCACCTGCGGGGCCTGCACAGCGTTCTTCTTCTTCCATGGCATCAACAGGGCACACAAGTGATATTATTTGTCGTCGTTGTAAGGGAGGAGGTCATTATGCGAGAGAATGCAAATCTCCGCGTGTGATGATTGCTACCGCGGATGGTGGATATGAGTCCGCTAGTGACTATGATGAGGAGACTTTGGCTCTTATTACACGTGAAGAACATGGTGGAGATGATTCTGATCATGAGACGCAATACATGGCTCCTGAAGACGCTGACAGGTATGAATGTTTAGTTGCTCAACGTGTTTTGAGTGTGCAGGTCACACAAGCTGAGCAAAATCAGAGGCACAATTTGTTCCATACCAAGGGAGTTGTGAAGGAACGTTCTGTGCGCGTCATCATAGACGGAGGGAGATGCAACAACTTGGCTAGCATGGAGATGGTGGAGAAGCTTTCTCTCACCACCAGACCACATCCACATCCTTACTACATCCAATGGTTCAACAACAGCGGCAAGGTTAAGGTAACACGTACTGTTCGTGTGCATTTTAGTATCTCTACATATGCTGATTATGTTGATTGTGATGTGGTACCTATGCAAGCATGTTCCTTATTACTTGGTAGACCATGGCAATTTGATAAAAATTCTGTACACCATGGTAGAAACAATCACTATACTCTTGTTCATAAGGATAAAAATATTACTTTGCTTCCTATGACTCCTGATTCCATTTTGAAAGATGATATTAATAGAGCTAATAAAGCACAACAGGAGAAGAATAAGAGTGAAAATCAGATTGTGGCAAACGAATTTGAGCAACAAATGAAGCCTAATAATAAACCATCTAGTGTTGCTTCTGAAATTAAATTGAGAAGTGCATGTTTATTTGCCACCAAATCTGATATTGATGAGCTAGATTTCAGCAAATCTGTTTGCTATGCTTTTGTGTGCAAAGAGGCATTATTTTCATTCGAGGACGTGCCTTCCTCTTTGCCTCCTGCTGTCACTAACATTTTGCAGGAGTTCGCTGACGTTTTTCCACAAGACGTGCCACCGGGATTACCGCCTATTCGAGGGATTGAGCATCAGATTGACTTAATTCCCGGTGCTTCACTTCCAAACCGTGCACCATACCGTACCAATCCAGAGGAGACGAAGGAGATTATGCGTCAAGTACAAGAGCTTCTCGACAAAGGTTATATACGCGAATCCCTTAGTCCTTGTGCTGTTCCTATTATTCTAGTGCCGAAAAAGGATGGTACATCACGTATGTGTGTTGATTGTAGAGGCATTAATAATATTACTATTCGTTATCGTCATCCTATTCCTAGGCTAGATGATATGCTTGATGAATTGAGTGGCTCTACAATATTCTCCAAAGTTGATTTGCGTAGTGGCTACCATCAAATTCGTATGAAATTGGGAGATGAATGGAAAACAGCATTTAAAACTAAGTTTGGATTATATGAGTGGTTAGTCATGCCTTTTGGGTTAACTAATGCACCTAGTACTTTCATGAGATTAATGAACGAAGTTTTACGTGCTTTCATTGGACGATTTGTGGTAGTTTACTTTGATGACATATTGATTTATAGCAGATCTTTGGAAGAACATTTGGAACATTTACTGATGAGGACATCAATACAATTGTTACACCCACAGCCCCTGCTGCTATACATACTGGACCAATTACTAGAGCTCGTGCACGCCAACTAAATTACCAGGTACTTTCGTTTCTTGGTAATGATTCTAATGTTCATGAGAATATGATGCTGCCTAAATTGGATACATTTGTTTTGCTTACAAATGAAGGGCCTAGCTTGGAGAAGGATGAACATTGGAGCAAGAACAAGCATGGAGATGATGGCATGCGCAAGGGGAACAATAACGGAGTTACAAGTGATGATTTCAGGACTTTGAAGCCACCATAATGGGTGCATGAAGCTTTGGACGAAATATACAAGATGCCACTTCATAAATTTCGTCCCAAGGCTATTTTAGGTGCTGCGTCACCTTATTATTGGGCCAGGCCCATGTAATTTCGAAATACATAAGTATAGGCTATTTTTAGAGTCCGTATGTGTGGGGAAACAAGAGATAGGGTTGATTTCGGATCCCTCCACCAAGGGCCACGAAATTCCCCCCCCTCTTCCTCCATATATACAGCCCTTAGGGCATCGTTTAGACTTTGGGGTTTTGTTTAGATTAAAAGTTCGCCATAGCTGCAACTTCGCGTACTTCGTTTGTGTTCAACGACCAGACAAAGGCGTCACAGAACCCCACCTTGATCAATAAAGCTTTCATCTTATATTCGCAATATCCAGATTGCAATCTTAGTTTCTTGCTTGTTCTTCGTTTGCTCGCAGGAAACAGACCCTCGTGGTCAGGTTGATCGTGCTCCGGCGTGGTCAATAACCTCTCGGAGTTGGTTTAGCGATTGCTAAGGCGCGACGTCCTCGCACGTTCGTAGTCGGATCGTCAAAGTCGACTTCCACCAAAGCGATATCCATCATCTCATCGAAAGACGGGACACCTTTGCCTCTATCAGGATATATCTATGGACTTTGTTTTAGGTTTACCTCGAACAAAGAAGGGGAGGGATAACATATTTGTTGTCGTGGATAGATTCTCGAAAATGGCACACTTTATACCATGTCATAAAAGCGATGATGCTGTTAATGTTGCTGATTTGTTCTTTCGTGAAATTATTCGCTTGCATGGTGTGCCAAATACTATTGTTTCAGATCGTGATACTAAATTTCTTAGCCACTTTTGGAGATGTTTATGGGCTAAGTTGGGGACTAAACTGCTTTTTAGTACTACTTGTCACCCCCAAACTGATGGACAAACTGAAGTAGTCAATAGAACGTTGTCTACTATGCTTAGGGCTGTTTTGAAGAATAATAAGAAAATGTGGGAGGAATGCTTGCCTCATATTGAATTTGCTTATAATCGTTCATTGCATTCTACTACTAAGATGTGCCCTTTTGAAGTTGTGTATGGTTTCCTACCTCGTGCACCTATTGATTTTTTGCCTCTTCCATCTTCGGAGAAGGTTAATTTTGATGCTAAACAACGTGCTGAATTGAT
The DNA here is from genome assembly GCF_018294505.1 of Triticum aestivum. NCBI lineage: Eukaryota > Viridiplantae > Streptophyta > Magnoliopsida > Poales > Poaceae > Triticum > Triticum aestivum. The sequence goes on along the minus strand of NC_057798.1, from coordinate 360,550,314 downwards.
TTAAAAAATGCATGAGTTAACTAAGGAAAACATTGAGCGCATGAATGCTAAATATAAACTGATGAGGACATCAATACAATTGTTACACCCACAGCCCCTGCTGCTATACATACTGGACCAATTACTAGAGCTCGTGCACGCCAACTAAATTACCAGGTACTTTCGTTTCTTGGTAATGATTCTAATGTTCATGAGAATATGATGCTGCCTAAATTGGATACATTTGTTTTGCTTACAAATGAAGGGCCTAGCTTGGAGAAGGATGAACATTGGAGCAAGAACAAGCATGGAGATGATGGCATGCGCAAGGGGAACAAGAACGGAGTTACAAGTGATGATTTCAGGACTTTGAAGCCACCATAATGGGTGCATGAAGCCTTGGACGAAATATACAAGATGCCACTTCATAAATTTCGTCCCGAGGCTATTTTAGGTGCTGCGTCACCTTATTATTGGGCCTGGCCCATGTAATTTCGAAATACATAAGTATAGGCTATTTTTAGAGTCCGTATGTGTGGGGAAACAAGAGATAGGGTTGATTTCGGACTCCTCCACCAAGGGCCACGAAATTCCCCCCTCTTCCTCCATATATACAGCCCTTAGGGCATCGTTTAGACTTTGGGTTTTGTTTAGATTAAAAGTTCGCCATAGCTGCAACTTCGCGTACTTCGTTTGTGTTCAACGACCAGACAAAGGCGTCACAGAACCCCACCTTGATCAATAAAGCTTTCATCTTATATTCGCAATATCCAGATTGCAATCTTAGTTTCTTGCTTGTTCTTCGTTTGCTCGCAGGAAACAGACCCTCGTGGTCAGGTTGATCGTGCTCCGACGTGGTCAATAACCTCTCGGAGTTGGTTTAGCGATTGCTAAGGCGCGACGTCCTCGCACGCTCGTAGTCGGATCGTCAAAGTCGACTTCCACCAAAGCGAAATCCACCATCTCATCGAAAGACGGGACACCTTTGCCTCTATCATAAACTTGCTGGAGATAAGGGTAGAAAACATGTTGTGTTTGCACCTGGAGATCTTGTTTGGTTACATTTGCGTAAGGATAGATTCCTGATTTGCGCAAATCAAAGTTAATGCCACGTGCTGATGGTCCCTTTAAGGTGTTAGAGAAAATAAATGATAATGCATATAAACTTGAGCTGCCTGCAGATTTTGGGGTTAGTCCCACTTTTAACATTGCAGATTTGAAGCCTTATTTGCGTGAGGAAGATGAACTTCCGTCGAGGACGACTTCATTTCAAGAAGAGGAGGATGATGAGGACATCAATACAATTGTTACACCCACAGCCCCTGCTGCTATACATACTGGACCAATTACTAGAGCTCGTGCACGCCAACTAAATTACCAGGTACTTTCGTTTCTTGGTAATGATTCTAATGTTCATGAGAATATGATGCTGCCTAAATTGGATACATTTGTTTTGCTTACAAATGAAGGGCCTAGCTTGGAGAAGGATGAACATTGGAGCAATAACAAGCATGGAGATGATGGCATGCGCAAGGAAAACAAGAACGGAGTTACAAGTGATGATTTCAGGACTTTGAAGCCACCATAATGGGTGCATGAAGCCTTGGACGAAATATACAAGATGCCACTTCATAAATTTCGTCCCGAGGCTATTTTAGGTGCTGCGTCACCTTATTATTAGGCCAGGCCCATGTAATTTCGAAATACATAAGTATAGGCTATTTTTAGAGTCCGTATGTGTGGGGAAACAAGAGATAGGGTTGATTTCGGACCCCTCCACCAAGGGCCACGAAATTCCCCCCCTCTTCCTCCATATATACAGCCCTTAGGGCATCGTTTAGACTTTGGGTTTTGTTTAGATTAAAAGTTCGCCATAGCTGCAACTTCGCGTACTTCGTTTGTGTTCAACGACCAGACAAAGGCGTCACAGAACCCCACCTTGATCAATAAAGCTTTCATCTTATATTCGCAATATCCAGATTGCAATCTTAGTTTCTTGCTTGTTCTTCGTTTGCTCGCAGGAAACAGACCCTCGTGGTCAGGTTGATCGTGCTCCGGCGTGGTCAATAACCTCTCGGAGTTGGTTTAGCGATTGCTAAGGCGCGACGTCCTCGCACGTTCGTAGTCGGATCGTCAAAGTCGACTTCCACCAAAGCGATATCCATCATCTCATCGAAAGATCGGGACCCTCGCATCTATCACATATGAAGATAAGGGAGAAAGAGATGTTTAAGTGTTGTTCAAAAAGTTCTCTCACGTCACTTTTGAGCCAAGAGAAGATAGAGTCCAAGTCTCTCACGTTCTGGATTCAGATTCGGACTACACAGACATACCTGACTTAAAACGCCAACAACTTTTTCATATGGACTTCGAAATGGGTGATTCTTTTTTTGTTGGATTCTAGATTTTGTGCTCTTTCCAGCACAGTTGGATTCACCTTCAAATTCGTCCGGTGCGTTGAGATATCGACGAAACAGTCAGACGCTGCAGCAGAATCCGAGTCAAACAACAAGTCCAAAGGTGTTGCATCACCTCCACTTGGCCCGATTGGCCTTGTACGACCTAGGGTTAGTTTTAGGCTGCCTTGGGACGTCCTCCCACCTCCTAGGCTGCCACCCCTTTCTCCTATATAAGTAGATCCATCTAGTAGCTTTTCCCTTGGGATTTGTTTAGTTAAAAGTTAGCCATTGCAACTTCGTGTACTTCGTTTGTGTCCAACGACCAGACCAAGACCGCTTCCGGATCCCCACCATTATCAATACCTCATATATATTTGCAATATTCAGATTGCTTTATCATATTCTTGCTCGTTCTTTGATTGCTTGCAGAAATAGACCTTCGTGGTCAGGCTGACCGTGCTTCCGGCATCGTCAGTAACCTCAGGAGATTGGTTTAGCGATTGCTAAGGCGCAACGTCGTGCACGTTTGTAGTCGGATCGTCAAAGTCATCTCCATCAAATCGATAGTTATCATCTCATCGAAAGATCGGGACACCCCGGCCTCTATCAGCCGGACTCCGAACCTCCTGCGCCCCGGCCAGTCGAATCCGATTGGGCGCCGATCATGGAATTCATCGCTGCGTACATCTTTCAGCACTCACCCTTCGGCGATTTCTTAAATTCGCTGAAGCATCGCTATCCGGAGAGCCCTGGCCGAACTACGGCCAGGATGGTTGGGACGCGGACGACGAAGAAATTCAGAGCCCACCCACCATCCACTTCGTAGCCACCGTCGACGATCTAACCGACGTACTCGACTACGACTCCGAAGACATCGACGGTATGGACGACGATGCCAGAGACTATCAAGAACCAGTGCCTACAGGACACTGGAAGACCACCTCGTCATGCGACATATATATGGTGGACACCCCAAAAGATGGGGACGGCGAAGAAGCAACGGAGGCCGATTCCTTAAAGAAATAGCCCAAGCGCCGACATCAGCGGCGCCGCTCTAAATCCCGCCACAGCAAGAATAGAGATTCCAGCACAGGAGATAATAACACCCTAGAAAGTGCCGAAGACAACCCCCTCCAGCACGATCCAGCGCAGGAGGAGGCAGAAGCAAGCCCTCACGAGAGGGCGGCAGATGAAGAGGTCGAGGATGATGATTACTTACCTCCCTCCGGAGACGAGGCAAGCCTCGACGACGACGAATTCGTCGTACCTGAGGATCCCGTCGAACAAGAGCGTTTCAGACGCTGGCTAATGGCCACGGCAAACAGCCTAAAGAAAAAGCAGCAACAGCTTCAAGCTGATCAAGACCTACTGGCCGACAGATGGACCGAGGTCCTCGCGGCCGAAGAGTATGAACTCGAATGCCCCTCCAAAAGTTACCCAAAACGCAAGTTGCTCCCCCGACTAGAGGAGGAAGCGTACAAACCTGCATCACCAGCGCACAATACGGCAGACCGACCACCTCGTGGCCGCGACAGAGAGGCATGCAAGCCCTCCACCAAAACCGTACCCCGGCATCGCTCAAAAAGCATGAAGCCACGGGGGAACGGGCCGGACTTGCGGGATATATTGGAGGACAAGGCAAGACAATCCAGATCTATCTATGGATCACGTGGGCGCCCCAAGACCCATGACGAATACCGTCGCACCGGATACAACTACTCCGGCCGGGCCGAACACAGCAGACAACGCCCTCTCGAGCTACGTCGCGATATTGCTCAATACAGAGGCGCCGTGCACCCACTATGCTTCACTGACGAAGTAATGGATCATCAAATCCCTGAAGGGTTTAAACCCGTTAATATCGAATCCTACGATGGCACAACAGACCCCGCGGTTTGGATTGAGGATTATCTCCTCCATATACATATGGCCCGCGGCGACGATCTTCACGCCATCAAATATCTCCCGCTCAAGCTTAAAGGACCAGCTCGGCATTGGCTTAACAGCCTGCCCGCAGGGTCAATTGGATGCTGGGAAGACCTGGTAGCCGCATTCCTCGACAACTTCCAGGGCACGTATGTGCGACCACCGGACGCAGATGACCTAAGCCACATAATCCAGCAGCCAGACGAATCGGCCAGGCAATTCTGGACACGATTCTTAACAAAGAAAAATCAAATCATCGACTGTCCGGATGCAGAGGCCCTCGCTGCCTTCAAACATAACATCCGCGACGAGTGGCTGGCCCGGCACCTAGGACAGGAAAAGCCGAAATCCATGGCAGCCCTCGCATCACTCATGACCCGCTTCTATGCGGGAGAGGATAGCTGGCTAGCTCGCAGCAACAACCTCGGCAAAAACGCTGGCAGTCCGAATACCAAGGACCGCAATGGCAGGTCGCATCAAAACAAAAACAAACGCCGCATTAACGGCGACAGCAATGAGGAGACGACAGTCAACGCCGGATTCCGAGGCTCCAAGCCCGGTCAACGGAAGAAGCCATTCAAAAGAACCACTCCGGGCCCGTCCAATTTGGACCGAATACTCGACCGCTCCTGTCAAATACATGGAACCCCCGAAAAGCCAGCTAACCACACCAACAGAGATTGTTGGGTATTCAAGCAAGCAGGAAAATTAATCGCCGAAAACAGTGACAAGGGGCTACACAGCGATGACGAGGAAGAGACCTGGTCGCCGAACAACAGAGGACAAAAGGGATTCCCCCCTCAAGTTCGGACGGTAAACATGATATACGCAACGCATATACCCAAGAGGGAGCGGAAGCGTGCACTAAGGGACGTATACGCGATGGAGCTAGTCGCCCCAAAATTCAACCCATGGTCCTCTTGCCCGATCACTTTTGATCGAAGAGACCATCCGACTAGTATCCGCCATGGCGGATTCGCCGCATTGGTCTTAGACCCAATCGTCGATGGATTTCACCTCACGAGAGTCCTGATGGACGGCGGCAGTAGTCTGAACCTGCTTTATCAGGATATAGTGCGCAAGATGGGCATAGACCCTTCAAGGATTAAACCTACAAAGACAACCTTCAAACGCGTCATACCAGGTGTCGAGGCCAGTTGTACAGGCTCAGTTACACTGGAAGTGGTCTTCGGATCCCCGGATAATTTCCGAAGTGAGGAGTTAATCTTCGACATAGTCCCATTCCGCAGTGGCTATCACGCTCTGCTCGGACGAACCGCGTTCGCAAAATTCAACGCGGTGCCGCATTATGCATACCTTAAGCTTAAGATGCCAGGCCCTCGTGGAGTCATCACGGTCAATGGAAACACGGAAAGCTCCCTCCGAATGGAGGAACATACAGCGGCTCTCGCGGCAGAAGTACAGAGCAGCCTTTTAAGGCAATTTTTGAGTCCGGCCGTTAAACGACCGGACACGGCCAAACGCGCCCGGAGCAACATCAACCAAGACCACCTGGCACGTTCCGAGCACGCGTAGCAATGCGGCCTCAACCCCAGCCCTCGCACAATTGTAAGACAAACTCTCCGCGTACATAATTACGCCCTGGAGATACCATGGGCATAGGGGGAGAGGCACAACCACAACAGACCCAGAGTGCGGTTCGACCACACCAGGGGCTCCCAAGTGTGTCGCTCTTTTTATCTTTTATTTCTCTCTTTTTTATACAGAACTCTGTCCGGCGGCGAACCTGCCGAACTCATGATGCAACAGCCAGGGAGGGACAAAGGCTGCGACGAACACTCAGGTGGTCTCCATTACGAGCATTAAATTTGTTAAATACACCATTCCGCGGCCTACCCCTGGAGGGAGACGCCTTTAATTCGTCCAATCCCTTGCTTTCCGCACTATTTGTATCATTCCGCACTCATAACATATCTTCTCGAATAAAATGCAGCACTTTTTGCCCATAATTGCATTACTTATATATATATGTTCATTTACGACATGTTGCATCCGTACATTTTGGTACGGCCAAATACACCAGGGGCTTATGTTCCCCGCATTATGGTGTGATAAAGTCTGAACACTTTCACAAGTGCGGCACACCGAACTTATAGCATTATATGAATCGGCTCCGAATCATGTCTTGGGTCAATAGTTGGGTTTGCCCGGCTCCCATGTTTGGCACCTTACGTTCCGTTCTATCGGCTAAGGTAGCACTGGGAGAACCACTGCGATTGCGCCCCGGTTGAGCCGGGTTAACGCCTCAGTGGAGAAAGCTAAATGATGAGGACATGACTACCTTGGATATGACCAAAAATATTGCATATATGCATATTTGTCAGGTGATTTCTAGTGCAAACTATTCAATAATCTATTTATGTTATCCAGAACAAAAATACTTCACACACTTTTGTGTTTTGTCTAATTGCAGGTGTATGGGACATTTATACAATCCACATATGAAGATAAGGAAGAAAGAGATGTTTATTTGCTGTCCAAAAAGTTCTCTCACGTCACTTTTGGCCCAAGAGAAGATAGAGTCCAAGTCTCTCACGTTCTGGATTCAGATTCGGACTGCACAGACATACCTGACTCAAAACGCACACAAGTTTTTCATACGGACTCCGAATTGGGTGATTCTTTTTTTGTTGGAAACTAGATTTCATGCACTTTCCAACCCAATTGGAATCACCTTCAAATTCGTCAGGAGCGTTGAGTTGTGGACGAAACAATCTGATGCTGCAGCAGAATCCGAGTCAAACTACAAGTCCAAAGGTGTTACATCACCTCCACTTGGGCCCATTGGCATTGTACGACCTAGTTTTAGTTTTAGGCTGCCTTGGGACGTCCTCCCACCTCCTTGGCCGCCACCCCTTCCTCCTATATAAGTAGATCCATCTAGTAGCTTTTCCTTGGGATTTGTTTAGTTAAAAGTTAGCCAACGCAACTTCGTGTACTTCGTTTGTGTCCAACGACCAGACAAAGACCGCTTTCGGATCCCCACCTTTATCAATACTTCATACATATTTGCAATATTCAGATTGCTTTTATCATATTCTTGCTCGTTCTTCGATTGCTTGCAGGAATAGACCTTCGTGGTCAGGTTGATCGTGCACCGGCGTGGTCAATAACCTCTGGAGATTGGTTTAGCGATTGCTAAGGCGCAACGTCGTGCACGTTTGTAGTCGGATCGTCAAAGTCGTCTCCACCAAATCGATAGTTACCATCTCATCGAAAGATCGGGACACCCCCGCCTCTATCAAGTGGTATCAGTTTTCAGGTTGCTCGGTGAGAATTTCCAGTTTTTCCTAGATTAGATTTTTTTTTCTTACCTATTGTCCAAGAAAAAGCCACAAAAAAAAGTTAGATCTGTTCATCCTTTATCCAAGCCAGTCTGAGCCTTTGCAATTTTCTATTCATTGCTTGCATAGTTGAATTATCGGTTGCATCATCGTGTCAGTTGCTGGTCTTAGTGTCTAGTTCCTTTAGAGTTTCGAGTTCTGTTCACATTAGTCACGCCGCCGCTGCATCATTATCCCTTCCGCCGTCCACCATCCCATCTATTAATTTCCACCACGTGCTACGCACTGTTCATTGTCATAATCATAGTTGAGGTCATTCACATCTTCGCCTAATCCAATCTGCATCTTATCTAGTTTGTCTTGGAAAGAGGGAGAAAAAAAAAGAGAGAGAAAAAAAGAGAAAAAAGGAAAAAAAAGAAAAAGAGAGAGAAGAAAAAGAAAAAAAAGCGTGAGAAAAAAAAAGGAGAGAAAAAAAATCGAATCTATCTAGAATCAATCTCGTACCTGAATTCGGATTGGAATCTGTTTTGCGCACTGTTCAGTAAAACAGGTGTATCTTCCTCATACGTAGTCCGTTTTGGCTCCGTGAGTACTCAAATTGAAGCTAGAGACGAGCCGCATCTAAATAATTGCAGAAGCTAGTTCAATATTTGACACCTCAAAATCGGCTCCTAAATAGGACTTTTTGCCCTCTGAAGTTCGTGAACACAGCTTGTTCCAATTTTTCAGGCCAGTTTAGAATTCTTTGACTCCTCATATCAACTCGGAATTGAGTGATTCTTTTTGCATTGGAAAGCTTGAGTTAGTAGCATTCTTTGAAAGAATTTATCAGAAAATTGTCTCAAACTTTTCAAGAGGAAAGTTGGAGAGAGAGTTGTTGTATATCCTGCTTGGCAGTTGTTTTTCATCATTATCTTCACTGCCGTTGTGATCTTCACTTATATCTTGCTGTCAAGAGCTACTTAGTATCCTTCATTGATGCTAGTTGTGCTACGCCGTGACCTCATTAGTGTTCTAGGCTCACGTCTCTAGTCCGGTCTAGCCTAGGACCAGCACAGTATCGTCGTTGAGCGTTTATTCAACATTGCATCTTTGAATTGATTATTGCTAATCTTTTGCTACCATATATAGCCAACCCAGCTCCACATATTTCTACACCGTGTATACGTACGCTCCCCTGGCAATCGCTTTACTCAATATTCGGAGTTACTTGACACCGCTGGTTGCCGATCACCGCCTGCTACATGGTAAGAACTTGTAAGACATTGATATTTGCTTTACTGTGAGCGTTTTACCACCACATCCTAGTAGTTATAGGAACATTATTTTTGGGTTTTGTTTCTTGTTCTACTAATCATGACAGGATCCAGAGTCAATTCATGGGCTTTGTCGATCGCGGGAGACGTGCCACCACCTTTGCAAATACCACAACCGTCACGAGAGGTGCACAAACATCCAAATGCACATGATCAGGTTAATGTATCTATACCACCATTTAATGGCCGTTTTAAACCTGCTTTATATATTGAATGGGAGTTCGACATAAAAAATATATTTGCTTCCCAAAATTTCGATGAACATAAAAAGGTTAAGGTTGCGGTTGGTTCTTTCACTGGTTATGCTTTGGTTTGGTGGAGTGAATATTGTCGGTTACACCCTGATTATATACCTACTACTTGGGATGATTTGAAACTTGACATGCGACATACTTTCGTCCCTGCTTATTATACTCGTGACATGATTAAGAAGTTGCAACACTTAAAACAAGGTACTGAAACTGTAACAAATTATTATGATGATTTACAAACTACCTTGTTGCATTCCTCTTTAGAAGAAAGTGAAGATGATTTTATGGATAGATTTTGGGGAGGATTAAACCGTGATATTCAAGAGATACTAATTCATGAAGAGTGTTATCCTATGGACCATTTGTTTCATCTTGCTTGCAAAGCTGAACAGGAAATAAAACGACGTGTTGGCCACGAGGAGAGCAAGTGCACAGTGCACATTCCAATAGTTGATATGATTGTTCCTTCAACTACTAGGCATACTATGACAACCACATCCGTTGTTATCAGGACTACATCGCCTCCACCATGTGACACATCGGCCCCGAGAGTGGCTACATCATCTGAGTTGATCATAAGAGGTAATGACAAAGGTACTGATCTTCCATCTCTACATGAGAATGATGAATGCCTTGTCAATTTGAATGCACCATCTGATGAGCTACCCACTACTTTGATCACATCACCTATTTTAGAGGACTACGTTGATAATTTGACTTTGCCATGTGATCAAACAACTGAAATACCAACAATTTTGAGTGCACCCATTGAATTAACTATTGATGCAAAAGAACCAATGTTTAATCATTTTGATATGACCTCTAATCTTGGTGATGATTCTGTGTTGACTGACTTATTGCATGTTTGCTTATTTAAGCATGTTGTAGCATGTAAATTTGATGCAAGTAAGGTTTATTCACCAATGTTGGGATGGTTTAATGATGAACATTGTCAATCTTTTGAAATGAGTAAGAGCTTCACTTATATGTGCAAACTGAGTTGCAATATTTTCATGCCTTCTACTTCTTGTGCTAATTTTTTGGCTTTAGATTTTATGAACTATGCAAGTTACTCATCTATTCATGTGTCATATATGCAAAAATCAAGGAAAGTAAAAATGGATGACATATACATATACAACATGTACACCTTGTCTCTTTTGTTAGCCACATTTCAGATTAAGCAACGCCGAGGACGGCTTTATTTTCAAGAAGGGGAGGATGATGAGGACATGACTACCTTGGATATGACCAAAAATATTGCATATATGCATATTTGTCAGGTGATTTCTAGTGCAAACTATTCAATAATCTATTTATGTTATCCAGAACAAAAATACTTCACACACTTTTGTGTTTTGTCTAATTGCAGGTGTATGGGACATTTATACAATCCACCTATGAAGATAAGGAAGAAAGAGATGTTTATTTGCTGTCCAAAAAGTTCTCTCACGTCACTTTTGGCCCAAGAGAAGATAGAGTCCAAGTCTCTCACGTTCTGGATTCAGATTCGGACTGCACAGACATACCTGACTCAAAACGCACACAAGTTTTTCATACGGACTCCGAATTGGGTGATTCTTTTTTTGTTGGAAACTAGATTTCATGCACTTTCCAACCCAATTGGAATCACCTTCAAATTCGTCAGGAGCGTTGAGTTGTGGACGAAACAATCTGATGCTGCAGCAGAATCCGAGTCAAACTACAAGTCCAAAGGTGTTACATCACCTCCACTTGGGCCCATTGGCATTGTACGACCTAGTTTTAGTTTTAGGCTGCCTTGGGACGTCCTCCCACCTCCTTGGCCGCCACCCCTTCCTCCTATATAAGTAGATCCATCTAGTAGCTTTCCCTTGGGATTTGTTTAGTTAAAAGTTAGCCAACGCAACTTCGTGTACTTCGTTTGTGTCCAACGACCAGACCAAGACCGCTTTCGGATCCCCACCTTTATCAATACTTCATACATATTTGCAATATTCAGATTGCTTTTATCATATTCTTGCTCGTTCTTCGATTGCTTGCAGGAATAGACCTTCGTGGTCAGGTTGATCGTGCACCGGCGTGGTCAATAACCTCTGGAGATTGGTTTAGCGATTGCTAAGGCGCAACGTCGTGCACGTTTGTAGACGGATCGTCAAAGTCGTCTCCACCAAATCGATAGTTACCATCTCATCGAAAGATCGGGACACCCCTGCCTCTATCACTAAAACTGACTGTCATGATAAGGCGAGAGACTGGTCGCTGTTCGAGAGGTCTTTTCGGGTCCTTAAAGACCTACGCCGCTTCGAGCGAAGTACCGGATAATGTCCGACGAAGGCGTGGATAGCGCCCCGAATTCGGTCTTCCGAATACTAGGGGCTTCGCCGAAATTTAAAATTATAGAATTCTATGGCTAAGTGAGAGTGTTCAAGCACTATAAGTTCGGTTGCCTTGTTCCTTGTGTTGAGCGCCTCCCTAGATGGACCCAAAAATGGGAACAAGAGTGCTCAAGTTTATCCCGAACACCCCAGCACTCGTGTCATGGGGGCTGAAGCCGACGACTTGCCATCTCTCAGATTTAATAAACGGCCGCACAGAAGGTAATATTTTAAATTAACAAGCGTTGCTTAGCGCATATGAACAAAGTTTTCAGCGCACAGGATAACACATTGCGAATTTACTCAATAATTACATCCTTGGGGCACTCATCCGCAATCTTGCGGGCACCCTTCAGGACAGTCTTATAGTACATCTCGGGCGTATGATATTCCTTGCCCGCTGGTGGCGCATCAGTGATTAGCTTCTCCACATCCAGCTTGCCCCAATGCACCTTTGCACGGGCAAGGGCCCGACGAGCACCTTCAATACAGGCGGAGCGCTTGATAACCTCCACCCAGGGGCACGCATCCACCAACCGTCGCACGAGGCCGAAGTAGCTCCCAGGCATGGCCTCTCTAGGCCACAGCCGGACTATGAGGCCCTTCATGGCATGCTCGGCCACCTTGTGGAGCTCGACCAGCTGCTTCAGCTGGGTAGGGAGCATCGGATGGCCGGCCTCAGCATACTGAGACCAGAAGACCTTCTCCGTTGAGCTCCACTTCTCGGCTCGGTAGAATGCGGCGGCATCAGACACGCTGCGAGGCAGATCTGCAAGCGCCCCTAGAGAGCTCCGAATTCGGGTAAGTAACACGTAATTTACATTCACATGCTTGCTTTGCATGAAAAATGCCTTACCCGCCGCTATCTTCCTCACCAACTCAATCTCCTGAAGGGACTTATGGGCATCGGCCTTGGCAGTTTTGGCACTTTCGAGAGCCGAGGCAAGCTCGGACTCTCGAGTCTTTGAGTCACGCTCCAAACTCTCCTACTTTTCCATGAGAGCCTGGAGCTCTTGCCAAACCACCGCCACCCGCGCCTCCTGCTTTTCTCGCTCTGCCCGTTCCGCGGCTGCATTGCGTTCGGCCGCGGACACGGCCTCCTTTAGGGTCGCCACCTCGTTCGTGGCCCCTGCAGTACCCATGTTATCCTTGTTATTTTTTGTTGCAACCTAAATCCTTTTCTGTAAGGTACAAGTTCAAAGTGGTGTTACTCACCTTCTTTGCCCTGGAGCTGCTTCTTGGCGCGGCCGAGCTCTTGCTCGGACCGCTCGAGCTCCTGCTTCAAAGCACCGACCTCCGCAGTCAGTGCGGCAGAGGTCAGCAACGCAGCCTGCAACCCATATTGACATAATTTTTTAGCAACCCTGCGTATATCTTCTTTTTTTTCAGATCCTCAGTCAAGGTGTCCCGTCTTTCGATGAGATGATGGATATCACTTTGGTGGAAGTCGACTTTGACGATCCGACTACGAACGTGCGAGGACGTCGCGCCTTAGCAATCGCTAAACCAACTCCGAGAGGTTATTGACCACGCCGGAGCACGATCAACCTGACCACGAGGGTCTGTTTCCTGCGAGCAAACGAAGAACAAGCAAGAAACTAAGATTGCAATCTGGATATTGTGAATATAAGATGAAAGCTTTATTGATCAAGGTGGGGTTCTGTGACGCCTTTGTCTGGTCGTTGAACACAAACGAAGTAAGCGAAGTTGCAGCTATGGCAAACTTTAATCTAAACAAAACCCAAAGTCTAAACAGTGCCCTAAGGGCTGTATATATGGAGGAAGAGAGGGGGAATTTCGTGGCCCTTGGTGGAGGGGTCCGAAATCAACCCTATCTCTTGTTTCCCCACACATACGGACTCTAAAAATAGCCTATACTTATGTATTTCGAAATTACATGGGCCTGGCCCAATAAAAAGGTGGCGCAGCACCTATAATAGCCTCTGGATGAAATTTATGAAGTGACATCTTGTATATTTCGTCCAAGGCTTCATGCACTTGTTATGGTGGCTTCAAAGACCTGAAATCATCACTTGTAACTTTGTTCTTGTTCCCCTTGCGCATGCCATCATCTCCATGCTTGTTCTTGCTCCAATGTCCATCCTTCTCCAAGCTAGGCCCTTCATTTGTAAGCAAAACAAATGTATCCAATTTAGGCAGCATCATATTCTCATGAACATTAGAATATTACCAAGAAACGAAAGTACCTGGTAATTTAGTTGGCGTGCGCGAGCTCTAGTAATTGGTCCAGTATGTATAGCAGCAGGGGCTGTGGGTGTAACAATGGTATTGATGTCCTCATCACCCTGCGTATATCTTCTTTTTTTTCAGATCCTCAGTCCGGCTTTTCTTTCCGAACACCGAACCGAGCATCAGGGGCTATTGTCTATGCGGTATTACATTGCATATTTTTAACTTCTTACCTCAAAGCCTGATAGAAGGCTACTACAGGCTTCGGTCAGCCCGCTCTTGGCAAGCTGTACCTTCTGAATCACCGCACTCATAATAGTGTGGTGTTCTTCCTCGATGGAAGCGCTCTGCAGCGCCTCCAACAAATTGTCCGGCGCCTCCGGTTGGACGGAAGCTGCCGGCGTCACGGTCTTGCCCTTCGTGCGAAGGGGCCGCCGGCCGGACTCCGGAACCACTGCGGGTTCTGATGTGGAGTCCGGTGCAAAGTCCGGGAGGCCGCCTTGTGGCGCCTCCGGAGCCTCCCCCTGATGGGTCCCTTCTTGGGATCCCACCTCGGCGTCGTCGGTGTCGCGAGGGGTGGAGGCGGTCGGGATGGAGTCTACATCCGACGGAGCCAACGACCCGCTCGATGAAGCGGGGAGATCATCATTGGCCGGACTACAGGCAGCATGCGGCATCAGAATGATACTATGTGACGCAGAAAAAGAAATTATAAATCATTCAGAAATCCGGATACTTACGATCTCGCCGGAGGCCTGGCCCTTGAAGGCCATTCTTCCTCGCCAATGTTGATGTTGGCGGAGCTATCCGGGGGAATAGTCCTTCCCCTCTTGGACCCTTCGGCCTCCCCTGTTGGGGAAGCCTTCCTCTTCCTCTCTCCCTCCTCTGGGAGAGAGTCCTCTTTCTCCTCCTCGTTTTCGGGGAGGAGTCCGCCTTGGAGTCGTCGGACACCTGAAAACGGGAACTCTTTCGAGCACCCATGGCCTCCTTCTTGGCCTTCTTCTCCGGCACCACGTGCGCTGCCGAAACCAGCAGCCTCGCTAGATGGGCGTCTACTGGGTTTTCTGGCATAGGAACCGGGCAGATAATCTGCTCCGCCTTCCTCATCCAGTCCTGTCAAAGGAAAAGGGGAAATTAAAACCCGCATAGAGTCAAACTATGAAAAGCAAGTGTCCCGTAAAGGGGTAGAATCACTTACCTCGTCGGCTTGGCGCTGCGAGCGAAATCCGCGATCTTCAGTCACGGATGCGGGGGCTTCGGCACCCTTGAACAGCACCCTCCAGGCGCCTTCGTACGTCGTGTCGAAGAGCCCGCTCAGCGCCTGGTGCTGTTCCGGATTGAACTCCCACAGATTGAATGCCCGCTCTTGGCATGGGAGAATCCGGTGGACGAGCATGACTTGGACCACGTTAACCAGCCTGAGCTTCTTCACCAGCTTCTGGATACAAGCTTGGAGTCCCGTCAGCTCCTCCGAACTACCCCACAGCAAGCCCTTCTCTTTCCAGGAGGTGAGCTGCATGGGGATACCAGATCTGAACTCGGGGGCCGCCGCCCACGTAGGGTCGCGCGGCTCGGTGATATAGAACCACCCCGATTGCCACCCCTTGACGGATTCCACGAAGGCCCCTTCGAACCAAAGGACGTTGGGCATCTTGCCCAACATGGCGCCTCCGCACTCCGCTTGAGTGCCCTTCACTACCTTCGGCTTGACATTGAAGGTCTTGAGCCACAAGCCGAAGTGGGGCTGGATGCAGAGGAAGGCCTCGCACACGACGATAAACGCCGAGATGTTGAGGATGAAGTTCGGCGCCAGATCATGGAAATCCAGGCCGTAGTAGAACATGAGCCCCCGGACAAAGGGGTGAAGTGGAAAGCCTAGTCCACGGAGGAAGTGGGGAAGAAAAAACGACCCTCTCATGGGGCCTGGGGGTGGGGATGAGCTGCCCCTCGTCGGGCAGCCGGTGCGCGATGTCGCCGGACAGGTAGCCGGCATTGCGCAGTCTTTCGATGTGCTCCTCCATAACAGAGGAGGTCATCCACTTGCCTCCCGCTCCAGACATGACTGGGGAAGGTTGAGACAAGATATGCGGGCTTGGGCGCTGGAGCTCGAGTGCGCGGAGATGGATAAGCAAAGGAGGAAGAAGGCGTAGGTGAAAAGATGAATCCTTATCCCTTATGTGGGCGGGCGAAGTCTACGCGTCCCCCACCGGCCTGGTAAAACTCGCTTATCCCCCAAGCGTCACCATCAATGGCGCGGTTGGGTTACCCACGTCCGTATTGATGAGAATCCCGGATTAAGGTGGAACACGATCTCTGCTTCGACAAGACGTGCCAAGGAACCGCTTCGCTAACTGCGCTGAGGTGGTAGAGTAAAAACGATTCAAGTAATGGCTTGGTAGTGGCGTGATGTCATGCCGCAAAAAACGTCAGCAGATTGAACTTGTGTATATATTATTCTCTCTACGGTGGAATGTGGAATTTATTTTGCAGAGCCGGACACTATCCTGGTGTTCACAATCTTCTATCATTCGGAGGAGGAACCCGCCTTGCAATGCCAAGCAATATACGCACCAGACTTATCGTCATTGAAGCCTGGTTCAGGGGCTACTGAGGGAGTCCTGGATCAGGGGGTGTCCGGATAGCCGGACTACCATCATCAGCCGAACTATCATCGACCGGACTCCAAGACTATGAAGATACAAGATTGAAGACTTCGTCCCGTGTCCGGATGGGACTTTCCTTGGCGTGGAAGGCAAGCTTGGCTATACGGATACGTAGATCTCCTACCATTATAACCGACTCTATGTAACCCTAGCCCTCTCCGGTGTCTATATAAACCGGATGGCTCTAGTCCGTAGGACAACAACAACTATTACAATCATACCATAGGCTAGCTTCTAGGGTTTAGCCTCCTTGATCTCGTGGTAGATCCACTCTTGTAAACATCCACAATATCAATATCAATCAAGCAGGACGTAGGGTTTTACCTCCATCAAGAGG
Source organism: Triticum aestivum (assembly GCF_018294505.1). Lineage (NCBI taxonomy): Eukaryota > Viridiplantae > Streptophyta > Magnoliopsida > Poales > Poaceae > Triticum > Triticum aestivum. The sequence goes on along the minus strand of NC_057798.1, from coordinate 360,533,591 downwards.
GCCCGGACCTGGGTAAAACATCGTGTCCCTTGTCTCCTGTTACCATCCGCCTAGACGCACAGTTCGGGACCCCCTACCCGAGATCCGCCGGTTTTGACACCGACAGTGGATATGAGTCCGCTAGTGACTATGATGAGGAGACTTTGGCTCTTATTACACGTGAAGAACATGGTGGAGATGATTCTGATCATGAGACGCAATACATGGCTCCTGAAGACGCTGACAGGTATGAATGTTTAGTTGATCAACGTGTTTTGAGTGTGCGGGTCACACAAGCTGAGCAAAATCAGAGGCACAATTTGTTCCATACCAAGGGAGTTGTGAAGGAATGTTCTGTGCGTGTCATCATAGACGGAGGTAGCTGCAACAACTTGGCTAGCATGGAGATGGTGGAGAAGCTTTCTCTCACCACAAGACCACATCCACATCCTTACTACATCCAACGGTTCAACAACAGCGGCAACGTTAAGGTAACACGTACTGTTCGTGTGCATTTTAGTATCTCTACATATGCTAATTATGTTGATTGCGATGTGGTACCTATGCAAGCATGTTCCTTATTACTTGGTAGACCATGGAAATTTGATAAAAATTCTGTACACCATGGTAGAAACAATCAGTATACTCTTGTTCATAAGGATAAAAATATTACTTTGCTTCCTATGACTCCTGATTCTATTTTGAAAGATGATATTAATAGAGCTAATAAAGCAAAACAGGAGAAGAATAAGAGTGAAAATCAGATTGTGGCAAAAGAATTTGAGCAACAAATGAAGCCTAATAATAAACCATCTAGTGTTGCTTCTGAAATTAAATTTAAAAGTGCATGTTTATTTGCCACCAAATCTGATATTGATGAGCTAGATTTCAGCAAATCTGTTTGCTATGCTTTTGTGTGCAAAGAGGCATTATTTTCATTCAAGGACGTGCCTTCCTCTTTGCCTCCTGCTGTCACTAACATTTTGCAGGAGTTCGCTGACGTATTTCCACAAGACGTGCCACCGGGATTACCGCATATTCGAGGGATTGAGCATCAGATTGACTTAATTCCAGGTGCTTCACTGCCAAACCGTGTGCCATACCGTACCAATCCAGAGGAGACGAAGGAGATTATGTGTCAAGTACAAGAGCTTCTCGACAAAGGTTATGTACGCGAATCCCTTAGTCCTTGTGTTGTTCCTATTATTCTAGTGCCGAAAAAGGATGGTACATCACGTATGTGTGTTGATTGTAGAGGCATTAATAATATTACTATTCGTTATTGTCATCCTATTCCTAGGCTAGATGATATGCTTGATGAATTGAGTGGCTCTACAATATTCTCCAAAGTTGATTTGCGTAGTGGATACCATCAAATTCGTATGAAATTGGGAGATGAATGGAAAACAGCATTTAAAACTAAGTTTGGATTATATGAGTGGTTAGTCATGCCTTTTGGGTTAACTAATGCACTTAGTACTTTCATGAGATTAATGAACAAAGTTTTACGTGCTTTCATTGGATGATTCGTGGTAGTTTACTTTGATGACATATTGATTTATAGCAGATCTTTGGAAGAACATTTGGAACATTTACGTGCTATTTTTATTGCTCTACGTGATGCACGTTTGTTTGGTAACCTTGGGAAGTGCACCTTTTGCACCGACCGAGTATCTTTTCTTGGCTATGTTGTTACTCCACAGGGAATTGAAGTTGATAAAGCCAAGATTGACGCTATAGAGAGTTGGCCGCAGCCCAAAACGGTCACACAAATGAGGAGTTTTCTTGGCCTCGCTAGATTCTATAGGCGTTTTGTGAGAGATTTCAGCACCATTGCTGCACCTCTCAATGAGCTTACAAAGAAAGATGTGCCTTTTCTTTGGGGTACCGCACAGGAAGAAGCCTTCACGGTATTGAAAGATAAGTTGACACATGCTCCTTTACTCCAACTTCCTGATTTTAATAAGACTTTTGAGCTTGAATGTGATGCTAGTGGAATTGGATTAGGAGGTGTGTTATTACAAGATGGCAAACCTGTTGCATATTTTTCTGAGAAATTGAGTGGGCCTAGTTTGAATTATTCTACTTATGATAAAGAATTATATGCTCTTGTTCGGACTTTAGAAACATGGCAACATTATTTATGGCCCAAAGAATTTGTTATACATTCTGATCATGAATCTTTGAAACATATTAAAAGTCAAGCTAAACTGAATTGTAGACATGCTAAATGGGTTGAATTCATTGAGACTTTCCCTTATGTCATTAAGCACGAGAAGGGAAAAGAAAATATTATTGCTGATGCATTGTCTCGTCGCTATACTATGCTTTCACAACTTGACTTCAAAATATTTGGTTTGCAGACCATCAAAGATCAATATGTGCATGATGCAGATTTTAAAGATGTAATGCAGAATTGTAAAGAAGGAAGAATGTGGAACAAGTTCGTCGTTAACGATGGATTTGTGTTTCGTGTTAACAAGCTATGCATTCCAGCTAGCTCTGTTCGTCTTTTGTTGTTGCAGGAGGCGCATGGAGGAGGATTAATGGGACACTTTAGCGTGAAGAAGACGGAGGACGTACTCGCTACACATTTCTTTTGGCCAAAGATGAGACGGGATGTTGAGCGTTTTATTGCTCGCTGCACTACATGTCAAAAAGCTAAGTCACGACTCAGTCCTCATGGTTTATATATGCCTTTGCCTGTACCTAGTGTTCCTTGGGAGGATATATCTATGGACTTTGTTTTAGGTTTACCTCAAACAAAGAAGGGGAGAGATAGCATATTTGTTGTCGTGGATAGATTCTCGAAAATGGCACACTTTATACCGTGTCATAAAAGCGATGATGCTGTTAATGTTGCTGATTTGTTCTTTCGTGAAATTATTCGCTTGCATGGTGTGCCAAATACTATTGTTTCAGATCATGATACTAAATTTCTTAGCCACTTCTGGAGATGTTTATGGGCTAAGTTGAGGACTAAACTGCTTTTTAGTACTACTTGTCACCCCCAAACTGATGGACAAACTGAAGTAGTCAATAGAACATTGTCTACTATGCTTAGGGCTGTTTTGAAGAATAATAAGAAAATGTGGGAGGAATGCTTGCCTCATATTGAATTTGCTTATAATCGTTCATTGCATTCTACTACTAAGATGTGCCCTTTTGAAGTTGTGTATGGTTTCCTACCTCGTGCACCTATTGATTTGTTGCCTCTTCCATCTTCGGAGAAGGTTAATTTTGATGCTAAACAACGTGCTGAATTGGTTTTAAAAATGCATGAGTTAACTAAGGAAAACATTGAGCGTATGAATGCTAAATATAAACTTGCTGGAGATAAGGGTAGAAAACATGTTGTGTTTGCACCTGGAGATCTTGTTTGGTTACATTTGCGTAAAGATAGATTTCCTGATTTGCACAAATCAAAGCTAATGCCACGTGATGATGGTCCCTTTAAGGTGTTAGAGAAAATAAATGATAATCCATACAAACTTGAGCTGCCTGTAGATTTTGGGGTTATCCCTGTTTCTTGTTGTAGAATTAGTAGAACCGGCAGCACTAGCAGCAGGTTGCGCCGGTTTCTTTGCATTAGAAACCACCAAATCTGATTTGGAAGAAGTATTACCACGAAAACCAGAAGTGGAACTAGGAGTAGGCTCCATACGAGGTGTTGTTCGTGGTGTAAAACATCCTCTACTCGCTGTTGTGCGAGATGTAAACTTAGCATCCTCGGCCACTTGCAATTCAGCCTCACGTGCTTGGTGTAACAAATCTGTCATGTCATAATATTGGTGAAGATGAACAATACGCTTGATGTTATAGTTCAGACCAGAGAGAAATCGCTGCATTGTTTGTTCAGGCTCTTCACGTAGTCTAGCACACTGCATAATAAGCTCCATCTCCTGAAAATATTCATCCACGGAAGAAATACCTTGCCTCAAATTCTGCAATTTGTCATAGAGAGAACGAATATAATTGTGTGGAACAATGCGAGCACGCATCTCTTCCTTCATAGCTCTCCATGTAACAATGGGACGTTCACCATCTTCAATTCTGGACTGTACCATATTATCCCACCAAAGCAAAGCATAGTCATCAAATTTAGAAGATGCAAGTTTTATTTTTCTGTCCTCGGTGTACTCATGCATGCGCCATAATTTTTCCACCTTCAGCTCCCAATTGAGGTACTCTTCAACATCAGTAGAACCAACAAACTTGGGGACGGTGAACTTTGGTTTGCCCAGACCATCATCATCACGGTTGGCTGGTTGTGCAAAAGCATCATTATCAAATCGACGGCGCGCACCAAGAGGAGCAAATCCACGGCCTACGGGCATTGCAGTAGCATGGCCACCACCACGGCCTCCATTACCACGACCACCATCTTGACCAGCAACAACCGGCTCGTGTGGAGCTTGCTGGTCCCGATTAGCTTGCTGTAATTGTGCACGACGTGCTGTAGCCCCTTGTACATTGGCAGCATTAGCAGCTGCAACACCCTCATTACCACCATGAACACTAGCTTCACCATCATCATCATCACGCTGCTGATTATGTGGGCGATCAACAGACTGTTGCAACGCAGCCATAGCTTGCTGCAAGTTAACTAGAGTCCCCTGAATTTCAGTAACTTGACATTGTGTAGCTGTGATGGTTTCTATGGCATCCTTGAGGTCCAACTCCATGTTCTGCACATTCTCATTTATAGGATCGGTTGCACACTGAATTTGTCTCTGAAGATGATCACGAAGAGCTTCATATTCATTCCAATGCACCACGGATTTAGGGTCCTTTTTTGTTGTATATCAAAAGACTCGTTGGACATGATTAGGTGATTAGTAGTCACAGAAAATATAGTGTATGATGAGGACATGACTACCTTGGATATGACCAAAAATATTGCATATATGCATATTTGTCAGGTGATTTCTAGTGCAAACTATTCAATAATCTATTTATGTTATCCAGAACAAAAATACTTCACACTTTTGTGTTTTGTCTAATTGCAGGTGTACGGGACATTTGTACAATCCACATATGAAGATAAGGAAGAAAGAGATGTTTATTTGTTGTTCAAAAAGTTCTCTCACGTCACTTTTGGCCCAAGAGAAGATAGAGTTCAAGTCTCTCACGTTCTGGATTCAGATTCGGACTGCACAGACATACCTGACTCAAAACGCCCACAACTTTTTCATACGGACTCCGAATTGGGTGATTCTTTTTTTGTTGGAAACTAGATTTCGTGCACTTTCTAACCCAATTGGAATCACCTTCAAATTCGTCCGGAGCATTGAGTTATGGATGAAACGATCTGATACTGCAGCAGAATCCGAGTCAAACTACAAGTCCAAAGGTGTTACATCACCTCCACTTGGGCCCATTGGCCTTGTACGACCTAGGGTTAGTTTTAGGCTGCCTTGGGACGTCCTCCCACCTCCTTGGCCGCCACCCCTTGCTCCTATATAAGTAGATCCATCTAGTAGCTTTTCCCTTGGGATTTGTTTAGTTAAAAGTTAGCCAACGCAACTTCGTGTACTTCGTTTGTGTCCAACGACCAGACCAAGATCGCTTTCGGATCCCCACCTTTATCAATACTTCATACATATTCGCAATATTCAGATTGCTTTTATCATATTCTTGCTTGTTCTTCGATTGCATGCAGGAATAGACCTTCGTGGTCAGGTTGATCGTGCACCGGCGTGGTCAATAACCTCAGGAGATTGGTTTAGTGATTGCTAAGGCGCAACGTCGTGCATGTTTGTAGTCGGATCATCAAAGTCGTATCCACCAAATCTATAGTTATCATCTCATCAAAAGATCGGGACACCCCGCCACTATCAAGTGGTATCAGTTTTCGGGTTGCTCGGTGAGAATTTCCAGTTTTTTCTAGATTAGATTTATTTTCTTACCTATTGTCCAAGAAAAAGCCACAAAACAAAAGTTAGATCTATTCATCATTTTTCCTAGCCAGACTGAGCCTTTGCAATTTTCTTTTCATTGTTTGCATTATTGAATTATCGGTTGCATCGCCGTGTCGAGTTGCTGGTCTTAGTGTCTAATTCTTTTAGAGTTTCGAGTTCTATTCACATTAGTCACGCCGCCGCTGCATCATTATCCCATCCGCTGTCCACCATCCCATCCACCAATTTACACCACGTGCTACACATTGTTCATTGTCATAATCATAGTTGAGGTCACTCACATCTTCGCCTGATCCAATCTGCATCTTATCTAGTTTGTCTTGGAAAGAGGGGGAAAAAGAAGATAGAGAAAAAAAAAGAGAAAAAAGGAAAGAAAAAAAGAGAAGAAAAAAGAAAAAAAGCGTGAGAAAAAAAAGAAAAAAAATCAGATCTATCTAGAATCAATCTCGTACCTGAATTCGGATTGGAATGTGTTTTGTGCACTGTTCAGTAAAACAGGTGTATCTTCCTCATACGAAGTCCGTTTTGGCTCCGTGAGTACTCAAATTGAAGCTAGCGACGAGCCACGTCTAAATAGTTGCAAAAGCTAGTTCAATATTTGACACCTCAAAATCGGCTTGTAAATAGGTCTTTTTGCCCTCCGAAGCTCGTGAACATAGCTTGTTCCAATTTTTCAGGCCAGTTTTAGAATTCTTTGACTCCTCATATCAACTCGGAATTGAGTGATTGTTTTTGCATTGGAAAGCCTGAGTTAGTAGCATTCTTTGAAAGAATTTATCAGAAAATTGGCTCAAACTTTTCAAGAGGAAAGTTGGAGAGAGAGTTGTTGTATATCCTGCTTGGCAGTTGTTTTTCATCATTATCTTCACTGCCGTTGTGATCTTCACTTATATCTTGCTGTCAAGAGCTACTTAGTATCCTTCATTGATGCTAGTTGTGCTACGCCGTGACCTCATTAGTGTTCTAGGCTCGCGTCTCTAGTCCGGTCTAGCCTAGGACCAGCACAATACCGTCGTTGAGCGTTTATTCAACATTGCATCTTTGAATTGATTATTGCTAATTTTTTTGCTACCATATATAGCCAACCTAGCTCCACATATTTCTACACCGTGTATACGTACGTTCCCCTGGCAATCGCTTTACACAATCTTCAGAGTTACTTGACACCGCTGGTTGCCTGTCACCACCTGCCGCATGGTAAGAACTTGTAAGATATTGATATTTGCTTTTCTGTGAGCACTTTACAACCACATCCTAGTAGTGCATAGGAACATTATTCTTGAATTTTGTTTCTTGTTTCTACTAATCATGACAGGTTCCGGAGATAGAAGTTCTTGGACGACAGACACATTTTCACCATCACGAGAGTTGGGACAAGACATACAAGCACATGGTCAGGTTATCTCTTTACCGTCATTTGAGGGTAGATTTAATCCTGCTATTTATCTAGCTTGGGAGCTTGAAGTAGAACAAGTTTTTTGTCACCATGACTTTTCTGAACTTGAGAGAGTACGAGCTGCCACTAGAGCATTTACTGGTTTTGCTTCTGTTTGGTGGAGTGTGCATTGTAAGAAAAACATTGATAACCAACCCACAACTTGGAAACATTTGAAAGATGTAATGAGACAACAATTTTTCCCTCCTTACTATCACCGTGAATTGCTTCGCAAATTTGAACAATTTAAACAAGGCAACAACATTGTGCATGCTTACTACCAAGAGTTCGAATCTTATATGCATCATTGTGACATAGAAGAATCTAAGGATGATACAATGAATATATTTATCGGTGGTTTGAACCATGATATTCAGGCAAGATTTCAGTATATTCCTTGTTGCATTACTGGTATGTATGTTCGTGCTTGTACCTTTGAGAGACAGTTACAGGAGGATGCATTGGGTGACTACAACAACTACTATTCCAGTTCATGCTCACCACCTCCAGTTGGTTCCTCCATCGTTGCACCTACTAGAGCAGCCTCACCTTGGATTGTGAGCGCGACATCATCTCAAGAGTATGGTGCATTGTCAACATCCGTACCTACATCAGCTACGTCTTTGCGACAAGGTAACAGTAAAGGTATTGATGATATAACTTCATATGAGAATGATGCATCCCTAGTTAACTTGAACGCATCATGTGTTGAGTTACCTGGTGATTTGAGCACATCACCTATTTTAGAGAATCTTGATACTGTCATGAATGCGTCATGTGATCAAACAACTGAAATACCAACAATTTTGAGTGCACCCATTGAATTAACTGTTGATGCAAAAGAATTAATGTTTAATCATTTTGATATGACCTCTAATCTTGGTAATGATTCTGTGTCGAATGACTCATTGCATGTTTGCTTATCTAAGCATGTTGTAGCATGTAAATTTGATTCAAATAAGGTTTATTCATCAATGTTGGGATGGTTTAATGATGAACATTGTCAATCTTTTGAAATAAATAAGAGCTTCACTTATATGTGCAAACTGAGTTGCAATATTTTCATGCCTTCTAGTTCTTGTGCTAATTTGTTGGCTTTAGATTTTATGAACTATGCAAGTTACTCATCTATTCAAGTGTCATATATGCAAAAATCAAGGGAAGTAAAAATGGATGACGTATACATATACAACATGTACACCTTGTCTCTTTTGTTAGCCACATTTCAGATTAAGCAACGCCGAGGACGGCTTTATTTTCAAGATGGGGAGGATGATGAGGACATGACTATCTTGGATATGACCAAATATATTGCATATATGCATATTTGTCAGGTGATTTCTAGTGCAAACTATTCAATAATCTATTTATGTTATCCAGAACAAAAATACTTCACACACTTTTGTGTTTTGTCTAATTGCAGGTGTATGGGACATTTGTACAATCCACATATGAAGGTAAGGAAGAAAGATATGTTTATTTGTTGTTCAAAAAGTTCTCTCACGTCACTTTTGGCCCAAGAGAAATAGAGTTCAAGTCTCTCACGTTCTGGATTCAGATTCGGACTGCACAGACATACCTGACTCAAAACGCCCACAACGTTTTCATACGGACTCCGAATCGGGTGATTCTTTTTTTCTTGGAAACTAGATTTCGTGCACTTTCCAACCCAATTGGAATAACCTTCAAATTCGTCCGGAGCGTTGAGTTATGGACGAAACAATCCGATGCTACAGCAGAATCCGAGTCAAACTACAAGTCCAAAGGTGTTACATCACCTCCACTTGGGCCCATTGGCCTTGTACGACCTAGGGTTAGATTTAGGCTGCCTTGGGACGTCCTCCCACCTCCTTCGCTGCCACCGCTTGCTCCTATATAAGTAGATCCATCTAGTAGCGTTTCCCTTGGGATTTGTTTAGTTAAAAGTTAGCCAACGCAACTTCGTGTACTTCGTTTGTGTCCAACGACCAGACCAAGACCGCTTTCGGATCCCCACCTTTATCAATACTTCATACATACTCGCAATATTCAGATTGCTTTTATCATATTCTTGCTCGTTCTTCGATTGCATGCGGGAATAGACCTTCGTGGTCACGTTGATCGTGCACCGGCGTGGTCAATAACCTCAGGAGATTGGTTTAGCGATTGCTAACGCGCAACGTCGTGCACGTTTGTAGTCCGATCGTCAAAGTCATCTCCACCAAATCGATAGTTATCATCTCATCGAAAGATCGGGACACCCCGCCTCTATCAGTGTATGTGGAAAACTCTCAACTCACTCAAAACTGAAAGAAACAAGGTATCTTACCATTCCAAAGTGAATTAGAAAAGCTTACCAACTTGTATGGGCAGAACGTGCACGGATGTGATGTAGCGAATACCGAGGGTGAAAACTATCACAAAACAAATAGGGTATATGGTGGAGCTTGGTTGGAATACCTATCAACACCAATTCACAAATCCTAGTGTTGATCTTATGATAGAGACCCACGGAAACACACACGGTGGAGATAAGTGGGGCAAATGCAACTCTAAAAGTGAGCTCAAAATTCTGGAATGTCGGAGTAATGCTCATGTTGCAAATGCACAGGAGAGGCGCTAGCAAATTGCTCAATTTATACGGGCACGAGATTGCTCAATTTACTAGTGCAATGAACGTGGCAGAAAAACTGACAAACTCGCCAAAAATATATGCAACTTCCACGTATAGCTTTCTTTTCCTCCTCTCTTTTTTCGTTTTCTTTTACTTTCTCTTTTTTTTTGTTTTCTTTCTCTTTTTTTCTTTTTTTTTGTATCAGTAACCTGAGCAATTAGTAACCAATCTGATTTTGCCAAAACAAAAGATGCACTCTCCAAATTCCTATATGAGCAGCCCGTAGAGCAAAGGATATGCTAGTCTCAATAGGAAAGTACTACGCAAAAGAAGAAAGGCTGACTATGGTTATCAAATGAAACACAATCTGATTTGGATAGTTAATCAAACCAAACAAAATCTGACTCGGATCAACAGACTTGATAGCAACCAAATGACTCCGACGTGAGAAAAGGAAAACCTAGACAATCTACAACGACTCTGATCAGAAAGTAAGTTACGCAAATAAAAGACTACGATCAGGAACTAAAACTTGGAACCGATGCTATCTAGGCTATGGCAAAAACACTAAACCCTAATATTTTTGTATGGCTTTTTCTGTGTAGGACGAAAACAAAACTAATCTAAGGGATTGGTGGATGCTCACCGAGATAACGCTGGAAATCTGATACCAAGATGATAAGGGGGTGGCCCGATCTTCTCAGTGAGCGGAGGATGTCGATGTTGAACTTGTAGGATAACTTGTGAGATGCTCTCGAACTCTCCGGCTGTTCCCCCGTTGCCAATGCAATAGATCTTCAACCCTATGGATATTCGCAACACCACACACTTGCGCACGTAGCCGCCGACCACAAAGCGGTTCTGCAATCTCCCAATTCCCAGTGGAATGATAGATAGCACTTGACTTTCAGTAGCAAATACACCCTATCGAAACAAATTTGGTGTAGGTAAATATTCCTGATCGATGCAAAGAGGAATATGAGTACAGAGGAATGCTTAAAGCAATTCAGTCTGATATGAGTTTAATCAAAACATGGTCTAACCCTAAAAGCCATGACTTATAAGGGTATATAAAGACCCCTGGACGTCCAACATAGTGTTGGGGTCGAAATCCAACTTATCTCTAACTTTCCTAACTTAAACGAGTCTATCTGGAAAAACTGACAGAAACAACCGTCGTATTGTTTGGGTGACTGCGACTCGGTCACCGCGAATCGCGGGCTGCGAGTATACAATTTGGAAAGCACACGAGTCAGGCTTTCCAAATTGTATTTAAACGCCTTATTTGCAGCAAGGACACGGATTCTGCACGTATTTCAATTGCGGGCCTCCTGGCTGTCAATCCGAGTCCAGTTCTAATTTTCCTTCTGTTTATGTTGTGCACCTGCCTCCCTCTCCTCCCTCGTGCACTTGCTGATATTAGACATCGGTAGAAGTTCTTCTTGCTGCAATTCTTCACTCCACGTGCCAAGCTTGCCTTCCCTTCAAATCTGATCATACAAATATGCAAAGACTTAGGCAGTACAAAATTCTGATTAACACAAATGTCAGACTCAACTAAGAGTGAATTCACCTTTCGTTCAAGTAGTTTCGCACGTGCTCTTGTAATTGGTCCAATTCTGATTTCATTGGACTTGTCTTGTGCAATATCATCTTTATTTGAAAATGATGGTAAAGGAGTAGGGATGTCCTCATCAATAAGGAAGTTGGAATACAGTAGGTTTAACACCAAATTAAATAAAGAATGAGTTCATGGCAGTACCTTATGTGGTGGTTTTGTTTTCTTTCACTAACGGAGCTTATAAGATTTCCTGTTGAGTTTTGTGTTGTGAAGTTTTTAAGTTTTGGATAAAGCTTTTATGGACTATGGAATAAGGAGTGGCAAGAGACTAAGCTTGGGGATGCCCATGGCACCCCAAGATATTCAAGAATAGGCAAAAGCCTAAGCTTGGGGATGTCCCGGGAAGGCATCCCCTCTTTCGTCTTCGTTCATTGGTAACTTTACTTGGAGCTATATTTTCATTCGCTACATGATATGTGTTTTGCTTGGAGCGTCGTGTATTATATTAGTCTTTGCTTTTTAGTTTACCACAATCATCCTTGCTGTACACACCTTTTGGGAGAAGCCTATTTGATTAGAATTTGCTAGAATACTCTATGTGCTTCACTTATATCTTTTGAGCTTGATAGTTATTGCTCTACTGCTTCACTTATATCTTTTAGAGCATGGTGGTGTATTAATTTTGAAGAAATTGCTAGTCTCTCATGCTTCATTTATATTATTTTTAGAGTCTTTTAGAACAGCATGGTATTTGCTATTATCATAAAGGTGGTCCTAGAATGATGAGCATCCAAGTTGGGTATAATAAAAACTATCATAGAAAGTGAATTGGATGCTATGATCAATTTGATGCTTGATAATTGTTTTGAGATACGGAGGTAGTGATATTAAAGTCATGCTAGTTGGGTGATTATGAATTTAAAGAATGCTTGTGTTGAAGTTTGTGATTCCCGTAGCATGCACGTATGGTGAACCGCTTTGTGATGAAGTTGGAGCACAATTTTATTTATTGATTGTCTTCCTTATGAGTGGCGGTCGGGGACGAGCGATGGTCTTTTCCTATCAATCTATCCCCCTAGGAGCATGTGCGTAGTACTTTGGTTTTTGATGACTTCTAAATTTTTGCAACAAGTATATGATTTCTTTTCATTAATGTTGAGTCCATGGATTATACGCACTCTTTCACCCTTCCATCATCGCTAGCCTCCCTTGTATCGTGCAACTTCCGCAGGTACCATACACCCACCATTTACCTTCCTCAAAACAGCCACCATACCTACCTATTATGGCATTTCCATAGTCATTTCGAGATATATTGCCATGCAACTTTCCACCGTTCTGTTCATATGACACGCATTACTTTTGTCATATTGCTTTTTGCATGATCATGTAGTTGGCATTGTATTTGTGGCAAGGCCACCTTCATAATTTTCATACATGTCGCTCTTGATTCATTGCATATCCCGGTACACCGCCAGAGGCATTCATATAGAGTCATATCTTGTTCTAGCTTTGAGTTGTAAATCCTTCAAAGTGTGATGATCTTCATTATTAGAGCATTGTCCTAGTGAGGAAAGGATGATGAAGACTATGATTCCCCCACAAGTCGGGATGAGACTTTGGACTTTACAAAAAAAAGGCCAAAAAGAAAAGAGAAAAAAAAGAAGGCCAAAGAAAAAAAAAGAAAAAAAAAGAGAAAGAAAAAAATAAAATTAGAGAAAAAGAGAGAAGGGACAATGCTACTATCTCTTTTTCCACACTTGTGCTTCAAAAATAGCACCATGATCTTCATGTTAGAGAGTCTCATATGTTGTCACTTTCATATACTAGTGGGAATTTTTCATTATAGAACTTGGCTTGTATATTCCAATGCTGGGCTTCCTCCAAGTGCCCTAGGTCTTCGTGAGCAAGCAAGATGGATGCACCCCACTTAGTTTCTTTTGTTGAGCTTTCATATATTTATAGCTCTAGTGCATCCGTTGCATGGCAATCCCTACTCACTCACATTGGTATCTATTAATCGGCATCTCCATATCCCATTAATACGCTTAGTTGATGTGAGACTATCTTCTCCTTTTTGTCTTCTCCACAACCACCATTCTATTCCACATATAGTGCTATGTACATGGCTCACGCTCATGTATTGCGTGAAAGTTGAATTTTTTTTTAGATTATTAAAGTATGAAACAATTGCTTGGCTTGTCATCGGGGTTGTGCATGGTTAAATACTTTGTGTGATGAAGATAGAGCAACAGCCAGACTATATGATTTTGTAGGGATACCTTTATTTAGCCATGTTATTTTGAGAAGACATGATTACTTTGATTAGTATGCCTGAAGTATTACTATTTCTTATGTCGATATGAAGTTTTATTTTGTATTCATTTGGGTCTGAACATTCATGCCACAATAAAGAAAATTACATTATGCTAGGTAGCATTCCACATCAAAAATTCTCTTTTTATCATTTACCTACTCGAGGACGAGCAGGAATTAAGCTTGGGGATGCTTGATACGTCTCCAACGTATCTATAGTTTTTGATTGTTCCATGCTATTATATTATCCCTTTTGATGTTTATGGGCTTTATTTTACACATTTATATCATTTTGGGACTAACCTACTAACCGGAGGCCCAGCCCATATTGCTGGTTTTTTTGCCTATTTTAGTATTTCGAAGAAAAGGAATATCAAACGGAGTCCAAACAGAATGAAACCTTCGGGAGCGTGATTTTTGGAACGAACATGATCCGGAGAGCTTGGAGTGCAAGTCAAGAAGCTTCTGAGGGCCCCACGAGATAGGGCCCCCCTGTAGGGCGCGCCCCCTGTCTCGTGGGCCCCTCGTGCGGCCACCGACGTACTTCTTCCTCCTATATATACCTACGTACCCCGAAAACATCCAGGAGCACCACGAAACACAATTTCCACCGCCGTAACCTTCTGTATCCGCGAGATCCCATCTTGGAGCCTTCGCCGGCACTCTGCTGGAGGGGGAATCGACCACGGAGGGCCTCTACATCAACATCCTTGCCCCTCCGATGAGTTGTGAGTAGTTTACCACAGACCTACGGGTCCATAGTTATTAGCTAGATGGCTTGTTCTCTCTTTTTGGATCTCAATACAATGTTCCCCCCCTCTCTTGTGGAGATCTAATCGATGTAAACTCTTTTTGCGGTGTGTTTGTCGAGATCCGATGAATTGTGGGTTTATGATCAAGTTTATCTATGAATAATATTTGAATCTTCTCTGAATTCTTTTATGTATGATTGAGTTATCTTTGCAAGTCTCTTCGAATTATCAGTTTGGTTTGGCCTACTAGATTGGTCTTTCTTGCCATGGGAGAAGTGCTTAGCTTTGGGTTCAATCTTGCGGTGTCCTTACCCAGTGACAGAAAGGGTTGCAAGGCACGTATTGTATTGTTGCCATCGAGGATAACAAGATGGGGTTTACATCATATTGCATGAGTTTATCCCTCTACATCATGTCATCTTGCTTAATGCATTACTCTGTTCTTATGAACTTAATACTCTAGATGCAGGCAGGAGTCGGTCGATGTGTGGAGTAATAGTAGTAGATGCAGGTAGGAGTCGGTCTACTTGTTATGGACATGATGCCTAGATAATCTCATAACTATGCGCTTTTCTATCAATTGCTCGACAGTAATTTGTTCACCCACCGTAATACTTATGCTATCTTGAGAGAAGCCTCTAGTGAAACCTATGGCCCCCGGGTCTATCTCTTATCATATTTGCTTTCAATCTACCTTTATTTGCATCTTTCCTTTTCGCATCTATATTATAAAATACCAAACTATATTTATCTTATCATACTATCTTTATTAGATCTCACTTTCGCAAGTGGCCGTGAAGGGATTGACAACCCCTTTATTGCGTTGGTTGCGAGTTCCCAGTTTGTTTGTGTAGGTGCGTGGGACTTTTGAGGAGCCTCCTACTGGATTGATACCTTGGTTCTCAAAACTGAGGGAAATACTTACACTACACTTTGCTGCATCACCGTCTCCTCTTCGAGGAAAACCAATGCAAGCTCAAGACGTAGGAGATACTAGGGATCAAACCCTAACAAAACTAACTTGATTACATGGTAAATCTCATCCAACCCATCACCGACCAGCAAGCCTACGATGGAATTACTCATGCACGGCGGTGAGCATCATGAAATTGGTGATGGAGGATGGTTGATGATGATGACGGTGACGAATCCCCCTCTCCGGAGCCCCGAACTGACTCCAGATCAGCCCTCCCGAGAGAGATTAGGGCTTGGGCAGCGGCTCCGTATCGTAAAACGCGATGAAACTTTCTCTCTGATTTTTTCTCCGTGAAACGGAATATATGGAGTTGGAGTTGAGGTCAGGGGAGCGTCAGGGGGCCCACGAGATAGGGGGCGCGCCCGGCACGCCCCCCACCCTCGTCGACAGGGTGTGGGCCCCCTGGCCTTGATTTTTTTGCCAGTATTTTTTATATTTTCCAATACTTATCTCCGTGGATTTTCAGGTCATTCTGAGAACTTTTGTTTTCTGCACAATAAACAACATCATGGCAGTTCTGCTGAAAACAGCATCAGTCCGGGTTAGTTTCATTCAAATCATGCAAGTTAGAGTCCAAAATAAGGGCAAAAGTGTTTGGAAAAGTAGATATGTTGGAGACGTATCAGTAGACACCTATATTAAGTTCAAGAAAAGCAATCATATTTTTCATTTACAATAAAGATCATTCACTTGACTTAATTGTTCACAATATATCAATCTGCAAAGCAAGGTAGATAAGTTATACAACAAAGTTTCCTCAGTGCACCATGTCCTGTCATGAAGTGAATTCTTCAAATGAAGTAAACAACTACCTAGAGATTGCAATTTTTGTTACAAGGTCTTACACACATCTTAGCAATTTGAAACTTCATATTACTCTCTGACATTTACTGATCACACTTTCGTGCATATATTAGAGTCTCAATCTCATCTTAAGAATGAGGAATGCCTCTGTACCAACCCTGTCTTTGTGACCAAGCTCAAATTGTAAGCAATGCAATCATACAAGGAAAAGAAATCATGGAAGCACACCTGCAAGAAAAATGAAGAGATACAGATGATCAAGCATACCTTTGGAACAAAATAATAATGAGTAGGCAAGCACACTCTCATACACTTCTAGCATATAAACTAAAAAGTTCTAGTGTCGTATTGGTTCATGTGTATTGTCATCGTATAAATCCAGGGTATGAAATCTTATAGCAGAATGAAGCTTTATGTAGCCTCCAAACAGTATGATAAACTTTTTTGATGCATATATGACTTGCATCAACTCGTACATCTAATGGTTAGCATGATATTGGGTCTCTCTAGTGCCATTCCTGCCATGATTCTGCTAAATTAAAACAAGATCATGTCTCCAAAAAAACTTTCAAGGATTCCATAATCTACAATTGCTATCATTTAGCAAAGTTAACCAACAATAATGATGAGGACATCAATACAATTGTTACACCCACAGCCCCTGCTGCTATACATACTGGACCAATTACTAGAGCTCGTGCACGCCAACTAAATTACCAGGTACTTTCGTTTCTTGGTAATGATTCTAATGTTCATGAGAATATGATGCTGCCTAAATTGGATACATTTGTTTTGCTTACAAATGAAGGGCCTAGCTTGGAGAAGGATGAACATTGGAGCAAGAACAAGAACGGAGTTACAAGTGATGATTTCAGGACTTTGAAGCCACCATAATGGGTGCATGAAGCCTTGGACGAAATATACAAGATGCCACTTCATAAATTTTGTCCCGAGGCTATTTTAGGTGCTGCGTCACCTTATTATTGGGCCAGGCCCATGTAATTTCGAAATACATAAGTATAGCTATTTTTAGAGTCCGTATGTGTGGGGAAACAAGAGATATGGTTGATTTCGGACCCCTCCACCAAGGGCCACGAAATTCCCCCCCTCTTCCTCCATATATACAGCCCTTAGGGCATCGTTTAGACTTTGGGGTTTTGTTTAGATTAAAAGTTCGCCATAGCTGCAACTTCGCGTACTTCGTTTGTGTTCAACGACCAGACAAAGGCGTCACAGAACCCCACTTGATCAATAAAGCTTTCATCTTATATTCGCAATATCCAGATTGCAATCTCAGTTTCTTGCTTGTTCTTCGTTTGCTCGCAGGAAACAGACCCTCGTGGTCAGGTTGATCGTGCTCCGGCGTGGTCAATAACCTCTCGGAGTTGGTTTAGCGATTGCTAAGGCGCGACGTCCTCGCACGTTCGTAGTCGGATCGTCAAAGTCGACTTCCACCAAAGCGATATCCATCATCTCATCGAAAGACGGGACACCTTTGCCTCTATCAGAGAGTCCAATTATTTTCATTAGTTAACATATTATTCAATAGTAATTCAGCTTGGTCGACTGTTCTTTCCCTGAAAACACAACCAGCACAACTATCCAAGTAGTCCTTGGAAGCATTGGTTAGTCCATTATAAAAGATATCAAGTATTTCATTTTTCTTAAGAGGATGATCAGGCAAAGCATTAAGTAATCGGAGAAGCCTCCCCCAAGCTTGTGGGAGACTCTCTTCTTTGATTTGCACAAAATTATATATTTCCCGCAAGGCAGCTTGTTTCTTATGAGCAGGGAAATATTTAGCAGAGAAGTAATAAATCATATCCTGGGGACTACGCACACAACCAGGAGCAAGAGAGTTAAACCAAGTCTTAGCATCACCCTTTAATGAGAACGGAAATATTTTAAGGATATAATAAGATCTAACTTTTTTTTTGAAAAAAAAGAGAGAAGAAAAAAAATTGGATCTATCTAGAATCAATCTCGTACCTGAATTCGGATTGGAATCTGTTTTGCGCACTGTTCAGTAAAACAGGTGTATCTTCCTCATACGAAGTCCATTTTGGCTCCGTGAGTACTCAAATTGAAGATAGTGACGAGCCACATCTAAATAGTTGCAGAAGCAAGTTCAATATTTAACACCTCAAAATCGGCTTCTAAATAGGTCTTTTTGCCCTCCGAAGTTCGTGAACACAGCTTGTTCCAATTTTTCAGGCCAGTTTTAGAATTCTTTGACTCCTCATATCAACTCGGAATTGAGTGATTCTTTTTGCATTGGAAAGCTTGAGTTAGTAGCATTCTTTGAAAGAATTTATCAGAAAATTGTCTCAAACTTTTCAAGAGGAAAGTTGGAGAGAGAGTTGTTGTATATCCTGCTTGGCAGTTGTTTTTCATCATTATCTTCACTGCCGTTGTGATTTTCACTTATATCTTGCTGTCAAGAGCTACTTAGTATCCTTCATTGATGCTAGTTGTGCTACGCCGTGACCTCATTAGTGTTCTAGGCTCGCGTCTCTAGTCCGGTCTAGCGTAGGACCAGCACAGTACCGTCGTTGAGCGTTTATTCAACATTGCATCTTTGAATTGATTATTGCTAATCTTTTGCTACCATATATAGCCAACCCAGCTCCACATATTTCTACACCGTGTATACGTACGCTCCCCTGGCAATCGCTTTACTCAATATTCGGAGTTACTTGACACCGCTGGTTGCCGATCACCGTCTGCTGCATGGTAAGAACTTGTAAGACATTGATATTTGCTTTACTGTGAGCGTTTTACCACCACATCCTAGTAGTTATAGGAACATTATTTTTGGGTTTTGTTTCTTGTTCTACTAATCATGACAGGATCCAGAGTCAATTCATGGGCTTTGTCGATCGCGGGAGACGTGCCACCACCTTTGCAAATACCACAACCGTCACGAGAGGTGCACAAACATCCAAATGCACATGATCAGGTTAATGTATCTATACCACCATTTAATGGCTGTTTTAAACCTGCTTTATATATTAAATGGGAGTTCGACATAAAAAACATATTTGCTTCCCATAATTTCGATGAACATAAAAAGGTTAAGGTTGCGGTTGGTTCTTTCACTGGTTATGCTTTGGTTTGGTGGAGTGAATATTATCGGTTACACCCTGATTATATACCTACTACTTGGGATGATTTGAAACTTGCCATGCGACATACTTTCGTCCCTGCTTATTATACTCGTGACATGATTAAGAAGTTGCAACACTTAAAACAAGGTAGTGAAACTTTAACAAAATATTATGATGATTTACAAACTACCTTGTTGCATTCCTCTTTAGAAGAAAGTGAAGATGATTTTATGGATAGATTTTGGGGAGGATTAAACCGTGATATTCAAGAGATACTAATTCATGAAGAGTGTTATCCTATGGACCATTTGTTTCATCTTGCTTGCAAAGCTGAACAGGAAATAAAACGACGTGTTGGCCACGAGGAGAACAAGCGCACGGTGCACATTCCAAGAGTTGATATGATTGTTCCTTCAACTACTAGGCATACTATGACAACCACATCCGTTGTTGTCAGGACTACATCACCTCCACCATGTGACACATCGCCCCCGAGAGTGGCTACATCATCTGAGTTGATCATAAGAGGTAATGACAAAGGTACTGATCTTCCATCTCTACATGAGAATGATGAATGCCTTGTCAATTTGAATGCACCATCTGATGAGCTACCCACTACTTTGATCACACCACCTATTTTAGAGGACTACGTTGTGATAGAGGCAAAGGTGTCCCGTCTTTCGATGAGATGATGGATATCGCTTTGGTGGAAGTCGACTTTGACGATCCGACTACGAACGTGCGAGGACGTCGCGCCTTAGCAATCGCTAAACCAACTCCGAGAGGTTATTGACCACGCCGGAGCACGATCAACCTGACCACGAGGGTCTGCTTCCTGCGAGCAAACGAAGAACAAGCAAGAAACTGAGATTGCAATCTGGATATTGCGAATATAAGATGAAAGCTTTATTGATCAAGGTGGGGTTCTGTGACGCCTTTGTCTGGTCGTTGAACACAAACGAAGTACGCGAAGTTGCAGCTATGGCGAACTTTTAATCTAAACAAAACCCAAAGTCTAAACGATGCCCTAAGGGCTGTATATATGGAGGAAGAGGGGGGGAATTTCGTGGCCCTTGGTGGAGGTGTCCGAAATCAACCCTATCTCTTGTTTCCCCACACATACGGACTCTAAAAATAGCCTATACTTATGTATTTCGAAATTACATGGGCCTGGCCCAATAATAAGGTGACGCAGCACCTAAAATAGCCTCGGGACGAAATTTATGAAGTGGCATCTTGTATATTTCGTCCAAGGCTTCATGCACCCATTATGGTGGCTTCAAAGTCCTGAAATCATCACTTGTAACTCCGTTCTTATTTCCCTTGCGCATGCCATCATCTCCATGCTTGTTCTTGCTCCAATGTTCATCCTTCTCCAAGCTAGGCCCTTCATTTGTAAGCAAAACAAATGTATCCAATTTAGGCAGCATCATATTCTCATGAACATTAGAATCATTACCAAGAAACGAAAGTACCTGGTAATTTAGTTGGCGTGCACGAGCTCTAGTAATTGGTCCAGTATGTATAGCAGCAGGGGTTGTGGGTGTAACAATTGTATTGATGTCCTCATCACCATGCGACATACTTTCGTCCCTGCTTATTATACTCGTGACATGATTAAGAAGTTGCAACACTTAAAACAAGGTAGTGAAACTGTAACAAAATATTATGATGATTTACAAACTACCTTGTTGCATTCCTCTTTAGAAGAAAGTGAAGATGATTTTATGGATAGATTTTGGGGAGGATTAAACCGTGATATTCAAGAGATACTAATTCATGAAGAGTGTTATCCTATGGACCATTTGTTTCATCTTGCTTGCAAAGCTGAACAGGAAATAAAACGACGTGTTGGCCACGAGGAGAACAAGCGCACGGTGCACATTCCAAGAGTTGATATGACTGTTCCTTCAACTACTAGGCATACTATGACAACCACATCCGTTGTTGTCAGGACTACATCACCTCCACCATGTGACACATCGCCCCCGAGAGTGGCTACATCATCTGAGTTGATCATAAGAGGTAATGACAAAGGTACTGATCTTCCATCTCTACATGAGAATGATGAATGCCTTGTCAATTTGAATGCACCATCTGATGAGCTACCCACTACTTTGATCACACCACCTATTTTAGAGGACTACGTTGATAATTTGACTTTGCCATGTGATCAAACAACTGAAATACCAACAATTTTGAGTGCACCCATTGAATTAACTATTGATGCAAAAGAACCAATGTTTAATCATTTTGATATGACCTGTAATCTTGGTGATGATTCTGTGTTGAATGACTTATTCCATGTTTGCTTATTTAAGCATGTTGTAGCATGTAAATTTGATGCAAGTAAGGTTTATTCACCAATGTTGGGATGGTTTAATGATGAACATTGTCAATCTTTTGAAATGAATAAGAGCTTCACTTATATGTGCAAACTGAGTTGCAATATTTTCATGCCTTCTACTTCTTGTGCTAATTTTTTGGCTTTAGATTTTATGAACTATGCAAGTTACTCATCTATTCATGTGTCATATATGCAAAAATCAAGGGAAGTAAAAATGGATGACATATACATATACAACATGTACACCTTGTCTCTTTTGTTAGCCACATTTCAGATTAACCAACGCCGAGGACGACTTTATTTTCAAGAAGGGGAGGATGATGAGGACATGACTACCTTGGATATGACCAAAAATATTGCATATATGCATATTTGTCAGGTGATTTCTAGTGCAAACTATTCAATAATCTATTTATGTTATCCAGAAGAAAAATACTTCACACACTTTTATGTTTTGTCTAATTGCAGGTGTATGGGACATTTGTACAATCCACATATGAAGATAAGGAAGAAAGAGATGTTTATTTGCTGTCCAAAAAGTTCTCTCACGTCACTTTTGGCCCAAGAGAAGATAGAGTCCAAGTCTCTCACGTTCTGGATTCAGATTCGGACTGCACAGACACACCTGACTCAAAACAGACACAAGTTTTTCATACGGACTCCGAATTGGGTGATTCTTTTTTTGTTTTTAACTAGATTTCGTGCACTTTCCAACTCAATTGGAATCACCTTCAAATTCGTCCGGAGCGTTGAGTTGTGGACGAAACAATCTGATGTTGCAGCAGAATCCGAGTCAAACTACAAGTCCAAAGGTGTTACATCACCTCCACTTGGGCCCATTGGCCTTGTACGACCTAGATTTAGTTTTAGGCTGCCTTGGGACGTCCTCCCACCTCCTTGGCCGCCACCCCTTGCTCCTATATAAGTAGATCCATCTAGTAGCTTTTCCTTGGGATTTGTTTAGTTAAAAGTTAGCCATTGCAACTTCGTGTACTTCGTTTGTGTCCAACGACCAGACCAAGACCGCTTACGGATCCCCACCATTATCAATACCTCATATATATTTGCAATATTCAGATTGCTTTATCATATTCTTGCTCGTTCTTCGATTGCTTGCAGGAATAGACCTTCGTGGTCAGGCTGACCGTGCTTCCGGCATCGTCAGTAACCTCAGGAGATTGGTTTAGCGATTGCTAAGGCGCAACGTCGTGCACGTTTGTAGTTGGATCGTCAAAGTCGTCTCCACCAAATCGATAGTTATCATCTCATTGAAAGATCGGGACACCCTCGCCTCTATCAGAAGATATCATACAACCCATGGAAAGGATGGCATCAAGTGGTGATCGTCATCAAGATTGCCATGTGCAAGTTCAAGTGGAGCATCATGAAGAGATCAAGTGCTTGAATCTTGCCATCCATTGTGGTTTCAATGGACTTATGAAGATGTGTCGAAGAGTGGCTCACCCATAGTGGACTATGGGGGAGCAATCATCTAGTCTTCATCGAGCCAACACAATCAAGAAAGGTGGTCCAACTTGAGGGAGTCAAGATCGTCATCATCTAGCTCAAGTGGACCATGTGCAAGGCAAAGGTTTTCCCTTGATAGGTTTTCTATTTTACCGGTCTCATGGTGGTAGTTGGGAGACCGGGTTATAGGATCGTTTGCTGTACTATCAAGGGGGGCTCTCAAGTTGGTAGCTTGATCGTATCGTTAGTAGAGAGCTCAAACCATTGCATCCTTGCATCATGTTTCTTGGTTCTTGTTTGGTTCTTGTTTGGTTCTCTTTGTGAGTCTTAGAGCTTATGGTCATCTTGATGACAAGCTTGAGTTCATCGAAAACGGAGTTCGCATGCGTCTACTATGATGTTTTCGGTGTTGGAGGTTTTACCGGTCTTATCCGAGGAAGGGTTCTCACCATTTTCTGATGGGACTTTTCTAATTTGCTTCATATTGATATTTCTTTCAAGATTGTGTTAGCCCTTGTCGCTAGCTTTCCAACAAACTTGGTTTCATCGAATTTGGAGTCCGTTTGCAAAAGTTGTGGCAGTTTTGGTGTTCTAAAAAGGCTGCGGCGGTACTACCGCGAATTGGAGCGGATGTAATTTTTTACTACCGCTCCAGAGCGGTACTACCGTGGCTCCTACAGCGGTAGTACCGCTCCGGACCGAAACTCGTCCCAAGTCCTGCGGTGGTAGGCCCGGATGTAATTTTTTAGTACCACTCGCAAGCAGTAGTACCGCTACCCTTAGTCGTAGTACCGCTACCCCTAGCGGTAGTACCGTGAGGTCAAGCGGTACTACCGCTCCGACGGTTCTTCTAGCCTTTTTGCCTCCTCATTGTTGTGTTTCAAAGGGGTACTACCGCCCTAGCGGTAGTACCGCTCCTTGGAGCGGTAGTACCGCTCTGTGAGGGATGTGAGCATAACGGTTGGATTTTCCCCCACCTATAAAAGGGGGTCTTCTTCCCCATTGAACCTTATCCTTTGAGCTCATGTTCTTCCCCCATTGTTGACCTTCTTCGAGCTTGCTAACTCTCAATCCCTCCATGGATTCTTGCTAGTTTTTGAGGGAAAAGAGAGAGGAGATCTAGATCCACATTTCCACCAATCACTTTCTCCTCTATGTGAGGGGAACCCATTGGATCTAGATCTTGGAGTTCTTGGTGTTCTCCTTCTTGTTCTTCCTCTCATCTTCCTCCCTAGCATTAGTTGCTTCGGTGGGATTACAGAGAGAAGGATTTAGGCACTCCGTGTGCCCTTGCCATTGCATTTGGTGCATCGGTTTGAGTTCTCCACGTGATACGTGGAAGTTACAAGTTGAGAAGCTTATTACTCTTGGGTGCTTGGTACCCTTGAGCTTGTTACTCTTGGGTGTTTGGACACCCTAGAGCTTGTTCCTCTTGGGTGCCTTGGCGCCCTAGACATTTGGTGGTGTTCGGAGCTCAATCATTGTGGTGTAAAGCTCCGAGCAAGCGTCGGGGTCTCCAATTAGGTTGTGGAGATCACCCCGAGCAATTTGACGGGTACCGGTGACCGCCCCCAAGGGTTGCCAAAGTGTATGGGTTCGGTGACCGCCCCCAAGGGTCGCCATTTGTACGGGTTCGGTGACCGCCCTCAAGGGTCCCTTAGTGGAATCACGACATCTTGCATTATGCGAGGGCGTGAGGAGATTACGGTGGCCCTAGTGGCTTCTTGAGGAGCATTGTGCCTCCACACCGCTCCAAACGGAGATTAGCATCCGCAAGGGTGTGAACTTTGGGATACATCGTCGTCTCCGCGTGCCTCGGTTATCTCTTACCCGAGCCCTTTACTTATGCACTTTACTTTGTGATAGCCATATTGTTCTTTGTCATATATCTTGCTATCACATAGTTGCTTATCTTGCTTAGCATAAGTTGTTGGTGCACATAGGTGAGCCTAGTTGTTGTAGGTTTTGTGCTTGACAAATTAACCGCTAGGTTTATTCCGCATTTGTTCAAGCCTCTACCGTAATTATTTTAAAACGCCTATTCACCCCACCCCCCCTCTAGGCGACATCCACGATCTTTCACACTAATTAAAACATAAAAACACATCTAAACAGAGGGTAGATGCAAAATTTATTACTAAACAGAAACAAAAGCAAAAAACACAAATAAAATAGGGTTGCCTCCCAACTAGCGCTATCGTTTAACGCCCCTAGCTAGGCATAAAAGCAAAGACAGATCTAAGTAGTGCCATCTTTGGCACTAAATTCATAAGTAGCTCGCATGATAGATTCATAAGGTAATTTGACTTTCTTTCTTGGAAAGTGCTCCATACCTTTCTTTAATGGAAATTGGAATCTAATATTCCCTTCCTTCATATCAATAATCACACCAATCGTTCTAAGGAAAGGTCTACCAAGAATAATAGGGCAAGAAATATTGCAATCTATATCAAGAACGATAAAAATCTACGGCACCAAATTTCTATTTGCAACAATGAGAACATCATTGATCCTTCCCATTGGCTTTTTAATGGTGGAATCCGCAAGGTGCAAATTTAAAGAGCAATCATCAAGATCATGGAAACCTAGAATATCACATAAAGTTTTCGGTATCATGGAAACACTAGCACCCAAATCACACAAAGCAAAACACTCATGATCTTTAATTCAAATCTTTATAGTAGGTTCCCACTCATCATTAAGTTTTCTAGGTATAGAAACTTCAAATTAAGTTTTTCATCATAAGATTGCATCAAGGCATCAATGATATGTTTAGTAAAAGCTTTATTTTGACTATAAGCATGAGGAGAATTAACAACGGATTGCAACAAGGAAATACAACTTTCTAAAGAACAATTATCATAATCAAACTCCTTGAAATCTGAGATAGTGGGTTTGATACTATTTAAAGTCATGACCTCTCCAATCCCACTTTTACCAAATTTAGCATCAAGATCTAAAAACTCTGAATTCTTGGGACGCCTTCTAACTAAAGTTGACTCATCTCCAGTCCCATTATTATCAAGATTCATATTGCAAAACAAAGATCTAATAGGAGACACATCAATAACTTTAAGATCTTCATCATTATTTTCATGGAAACTAGAAGAACACGCCTTTACAAAGCAATCTTTCTTAGCACGCAATCTAATGGTTCTTTCTTTGCACTCATCAATGGAAATTATCATGGCTTTGAGAGACTCATTGATATCAAGCTTAGGAGGAGTAGATCTAAGTTTAAGAGAATCAACATCAAGCGAAAGTCTACCAACGTTCCTAGCCAAATCATCAACTTTGAGCAATTTTTCTTCAAGCAAAGCATTAAAATTATTTTGAGAAATCATAAATTCTTTCACACTATTCTCAAAATCAGAGGGCATCTTATTAAAATTACCATAAGAATTATTGTTGGAATTTCCATAATTATTAGAGGAATTACTAGGAATGGTTTAGAATTAAAGTTTCCTCTATAAGCATTGTTTCCAAAACTATTCCTACCAACAAAATTCACATCCATAGATTCATTGTTATTCTCAATCAAAGTAGACAAAGGCATATCATTGGGATCAAGAGGAGTATTTTTAGTAGCAAACAACTTCATAAGTTCATCCATCTTTTCACTCAAAACATTTATTTCTTCTATAGCATGCACTTTTTTACTAGAAAATCTTTCGGTGTGCCATTAAGAATAATTAGCCATAATATTATCAAGAAGTTTTGTAGCATCTCCTAGCGTGATTTCCATAAACGTGCCTCCCGCGACCGAATCTAAAAGATTTCTAGAAGCAAAGTTCAAAACAGCATAAAATTTTTGTATGATCATCCATAAATTCAAACCATGAGTAGGGCAATTGTGAATCATCAATTTCATTCTTTCCCAAGATTGGGCAACATGCTCATGATCAAGTTGTTTAAAATTCATAATATCGTTCCTAAGAGTGATAATCTTAGCGGGAGGAAAATACTTAGAGATAAAAGCATCTTTGCACTTGTTCCAAGAATCAATACTATTTTTAGGCAAAGACGAAAACCAAACTTTAGCACGATCTCTAAGTGAAAACGGGAATAACTTCAGTTTAACAATATCATTATCCGTATCTTTCTTCTTTTGCATATCACACAAATCAACAAAGTTGTTTAGATGAGTAGCGGCATCTTCACTAGGAAGGTCGGCGAATGGATCTTTCATAACAAGATTCAGCAAAGCAGTATTGATTTCACAAGACTCAACATCATTAAGAGGGGCAATCGGAGTACTAAGGAAATCATTATTATTGGTATTGGAGAAATCACACAATTTGGTATTATCTTGCGCCATGGCAACAAGTAATCCAACACACAAGAAAACAAAAAAAGGCAAGCGAAAAAGAGAGGAGAGGATTGGGAAAGAGAGGGCAAATAAAACGGCAAGGGTGAAGTGGGGGAGAGGAAAACGAGAGGCAAATGGCAAATAATGTAAATGCGAGGGAGATGAGTTTGTGATGGGTACTTGGTATGTCTTGACTTGAGCGAAGACCTCCCCGGTAACGGCGCCAGAAATCCTTCTTGCTACATCTTGAGCTTGCGTTGGTTTTCCTTGAAGAGGAAAGGGTGATGCAACAATAGTAGCGTAAGTATTTCCCTCAGCTTTTGAGAACCAAGGTATCAATCCAGTAGGAGGCTCCTCAAAAGCCCCACGCACCTACACAAACAAACAAAGAACTCGCAACCAACGCGATAAAGGGGTTGTCAATCCCTTCACGACCACTTGCAAAAGTGAGATCTGATAGAGATAGTATGATAAGATAAATATATTTTTGGTATTTTATAATATAGATGCAAAAGGTAAAGATGCAAATAAAAGTAGATTGAAAGCTTATATGATAAAAGATAGACCCGGGGGCCATAGGTTTCACTAGTGGCTTCTCTCAAGATAGCATAAGTATTACGGTGGGTGAACAAATTACTGTCGAGCAATTGATAGAAAAGCGAATAATTATGAGATTATCTAGGCATGGTCATGTATATAGGCATCACGTCCGCGACAAGTGGACCGACTCCTGCCTGCATCTACTACTATTACTCCACACATCGACCGCTATCCAGCATGCATCTAGAGTATTAAGTTCATAAAAACAGAGTAATGCATTAAGAAAGATGACATGATGTAGAGGGATAAACTCAAGCGATATGATATAAACCCCATCTTTTTATCCTCGATGGCAACAATGCAATACGTGCCTTGCAACCCTTTCTGTCACTGGGTAAGGACACCGCAAGATTGAACCCAAAGCTAAGCACTTCTCCCATGGCAAGAAAGATCAATCTAGTAGGCCAAACCAAACTGATAATTCGAAGAGACTTGCAAAGATAACTCAATCATACATAAAAGAATTCAGAGAAGATTCAAATATTTCTCATAGATAAACTTGATCATAAACCCACAATTAATCGGATCTCGACAAACACACCGCAAAAAGAGTTTACATCGAATAGATCTCCACAAGGGAGGGGGAGAACATTGTATTGAGATCCAAAAAGAGAGAAGAAGCCATCTAGCTAATAACTATGGACCTGAAGGTCTATGGTAAACTACTCACAACTCATCGGAGGTCTATGGTGTTGATGTAGAAGCCCTCCATGGTCGATTCCCCCTCCGGCGGAGCGCCGGCGAAGGCTCCAAGATGGGATCTCGCGGATACAGAAGGTTACGGCGGTGGAAATTGTGTTTCGTTGGCTCCCTGGATGTTTTCGAGGTACGTAGGTATATATAGGAGGAAGAAGTACGTCGGTGGCCACCTGAGGGGCCCAGGAGACAGGGGGCGCGCCCAAGAGGGATGGGCGCGCTCTCCTGTCTCCTGCCTGCCTCGTTTGCTGCTTGACTTGCACTCCAAGTTCTCCGGATCACGTTCGTTCCAAAAATCACGCTCCCGAAGGTTTCATTCCATTTGGACTCCGTTTGATATTCCTTTTCTTCAAAATACTGAAATAGGAAAAAAAACAATACGGGCTGGGCCTCCGGTTAGTAGGTTAGTCCCAAAAATGATATAAACATGTAAATTAAAGCCCATAAACATCCAAAAGGGGTAATATAATAGCATGGAACAATCAAAAATTATAGATACGTTGGAGACGTATCAACCACCATAGAGAGGGATCAAATCGTGAGCCCTCCCGAGGCAGATCCTTGTACTAGTTCATACTCAACCTCCCTCGCGAGGCAATCCACCACAAAGCAAGAGTAGGGTCTTACACCGCAAGGTGGCCCGAACCTGGGTAAATCATCGTGTTCCATCTCTCGCTCGAGCACGACGGAGCATCGCCGTGAGGCAGTGAGCAACAAGTCATAGCTTAGCGGAGTTATTCACGCACACCCCAGAGTTCGAACCTTTCCTTGACTCCCTGGAGCCCCTATTCCGACAGTATCCACTCATGACTAGTGGCCATGGGTGCTCAAGCACGCATGGCGGAGCTTCGCTCTGGCCGCCGTCGCCTAACTATGTTGCTCCGACCCCTTGCTGCATCGCCTTCATCACCTCATGCACTGTTGCGAGTCGCAGTGGCTGCCCAAGCTCCATCGGCCTCCCGTTGTTGGCCACCATCATCGTATACGCAACACCCCTCCTCCCTTTCCCAACCAGACTGAGCTCCTGCTCGAGGCCATGAATCAACATGGTGAATTTCTGTTACAAATGTTGGAAAAAATCTTAAGTTTTTTTTGCAACAAGACCTCCGTTGAAAAAGAAAAGTTCTCAAAAAATGTTGGAAAAAGTAGGTGCTGCTACTTGACGCAAAGTATAGGACCTCCAGACAAAGACGACGGGTCGGCGGTGCAATTTTGTATCGGAGAGCTCCTATGTGACGCTCTCTGCGTCAAGCAGTCGAGCGATCGCATAGGGGATCGACAGACTGGGCCGACCCATCTCTCTCGTGAATAGTAGCTCACGCTGGAATAAAAAAGATGTGTTGCCATGAATTAAACACCAGACCTGCTGGTTATGAGCATACACCTCGAACCAGTCGAGCTAGCTAGCTTTGTTGATGACAGAACATTGCAAAATCTTAAGAAAACTCAAACGCCGATCCGAACATCTTTAAAAAATTCTAACACAAAACATTTTTTTCAAAAACAAAAACGTGAATGTTTTATCAAACGCGAACATTATTTTTTTCACAGATTCTGAGAAAACTCAAACATTTTTCAACACACAAATGAATTTTGGAGATGCGAACATATTTTTTAGAACGGAATACATTTTTTAAACTACCCAAAAAATTGAACATGAACAATTTTTCAAATTTCAAAACAAAATTTGGAAACACGAACAACTTTTTCATGCGAACATTTTCTGAAACTCCAGAAAACAATTTGAAAAAATGAACATTTTTTAAAATTTGCAAACAATTTCAGAAATGGAACATTTTTCGAAATTCTGAACAAAACTTGTAAATATGAAGATTTTTTGAAATTTTCAAACAAATTTTGGAACAGGAACACCTTTTCAAACTCCCAAACAAATTTATGGAATTTACGAACATTTTTCAGTTTGTGAACAAAATTTGAAAACATGAACATTTTATAAATTTGTGGACAAATTTGGATAGCTGGAACACTTTTTGAAATTCCAAAACATTTTGCAAATGCAATTTAGAAAAATAGAAACTGATGTAGGGCGGAACCCTATGGGGCCGATCTTTCATGTTTGGAGAGGATCCCTATGAGGAACACGAAGAACGCGCGGAAGAACACGAGGGAAAACACGGGGGGAAACAAGAGAAACACCCAACATGAATATGATCACACAAGTGCTAGAACATCGAGGCACAAAGTAACACGAGATCCAAAGTCAACAAAGGACGATACAAGAGTAACCGTTCTTCTCCGTGAGGAGGTCTTGATTGTCTTCTCCGGATGGAGGCCTTGAATCCGGGTGGATCTTCTCCGAAGAGGTGCGGTCCCTCACGAGGAGTAGATCCGGTACGGATGAGCAATGCTCTATCTCAAATGAGCTAAACCAATGCTAACCCTAGAACGTAGGTGTAGGGGGAGTATATATAGTCTATGGGGCGAAGGGGTACATGGGCCATGGCCCGGAGGCGCTGTACGCAGGCAGGAGGGGGTCGGATGTCCGGGCGCTCGCGAGGGGCCGGATGTCCGGGCTGTCGGGCCGGAAGTCCGGGCTGTTGGAGTTGGCATTGCTGCTCTCTGGATGGACGGGGCCGGATGTCCGGGGCTTCAGGAGGGGCTGGATGTCCGGGGTGATGGCCGGATGCCCGGGCTGTCGGGGCAGCCTTATGTGCTCCCTAGATGGCGTGTCCGGATGTCTGGTCAGGAGGACAGATTTCTGGATGGGGGGCGGATGTCCGGGCTGGTCGCGGGATGTCCGGGCCCTGTAGCTTCTGCTGCAGACTCCTGGCCATGTAGATCTCCAGGGGCCGGATGTTCCGGGCCATGGCCGGATGTTCGGGGCCATGGCCGGATGTCCGGTGCCTGGAAGTTGTTCTTGCCTTCTTCCGTGGACTTGGTGGCTTGACCATCTTCATGTGCATCCTCGGGAGGGTCCTCTTGGTACCTAATCATGCACAACAGTCCGGACTAAGGTAGTAGCCATGTCTCGTGAGGATCATATGAGATATCACTAAGGAGAGAAGTCACCTCGGTCTCGAGAGCTCTAGCTCTTGCTCTTGTCATGGGTCCACTTGGTGCTTGGTGAGACGATGGTAGATCCATGGGGATGACCGAAGGATGCTCCGCATCATCTCCCCTCCCTTGGGAAAGATCTGACCTCGGATCGAAATCCTCATCACCATGGTACGGGGAGAGATCGGTGACGTTTAAGATGTCGCTCACGTTGTACTTGTCACGTGGGAGATCGATCTTGTAAGCTTGTTGTTGTAGCATGCTAGCACCTTGAAGGGTCCATCGGCTCGAGGTAGAAGTTTGGACTTGCGTTTGTTGGGGAAGCGGTCCTTGCGAAGGTGTAGCCACACGAGATCTCCAATGTTGAATATCATGGGTTGCTTGTTGATGTTGAGCTTGGTCGCGAGTCGTTGTAGTTGGCGCTCGATGGTGTGCCTTGTATCCTCATGCATCTTCTTGATGTAGCTTGCGCGTGCACTCGCATCCATGTTGGTGCACTCTTGTAGTGGAAGAGGTAGAATGTCCAATGGGGACAACGGGTTGAAGCCGTAGACGACCTCGAAGGGGGACTTGCCGGTCGTCGAATGTCTTGCACAGTTGTAGGCGTACTCGGCGATGGGTAGACACTCCTCCCACTCCTTGATGTTGTTCTTGATCAACACGCGAAGTAGAGTGGAGAGTGTACGGTTCGTCACCTCCGTTTGGCCGTCGGTTTGAGGATGGTATGTGGATGAGAAGAAAAGCTTGATTCCGAGCTTGGCGTATAGTGTCTTCCAAAAGTAACTCAAGAACTTGATGTCGCGGTCGGAGACGATTGTCTTTGGTACTCCATGGAGTTGCAAGATTTCCCTACAAAAGAGATTGGCAACATGTGAAGCATCATCTATCTTGTTGCAAGGAATGAAATGTGCCATCTTAGAAAATCAGTCCACAACAACAAACACGGAATCCTTGCCATTTTGAGTTCTAGGCAAACCAAGTACAAAATCCATGCTAATGTCTTCCCAAGGTTGATAAGGAATAGGAAGAGGCATGTAAAGACCATGGGATTGAGCTTTAGACTTAGCTTTGCGACATGTAGAGCATCGGTTGGTGAAGTGTGAGACGTCGCGGAACATCTTGGGCCAAAAGTAGTTCTTGGAGAGCGTGGCGAATGTCTTGTCGCGTCCAGAGTGTCCCATGAGTCCGCCTCCATGAGCCTATTGCAAAAGTAGCAAACGAAGATAAGACTCAGGAATGCAAAGTTTGTTAGCTCTCATAAGATAATCATCCTTGATATAACATCGTTCCCAAGAAGTATGCGTCAAACACTTAGCATAAGGAGTAGCAAAAGATGGATCGTTAGCATACAAGTCTTTGATGTGCTCAAAGCCAATAACATTCAACTCAAGTCTAGTGACAAGCGTGCATATGCGTGAAAGTGCATCTGCAACTACATTTTCCTTACCCTTAATGTACTTGATCACATAGAGGAAAGATTCAATAAATTCACTCCATTTGGCATGACGCTTGTTCAACTTAGTTTGACCTTTTAAGTACTTAAGCGTTTCATGATTGGTATGGATGAAAAACTCATGAGGTCTAAGGTAATGCTCCCAAACATGTGGCACACGCACTAAAGCATACAATTCTTTGTCATAAATGGGATAGTTAAGTTGAGCACCGGAGAGTTTTTTACTAAAATATGCAATGGCTCGTTTTTCTTGCATCAAAACTCCGCCAATTCCGGTACCACTTGCATCACAATGAACCTCAAAAGTTTTGTCAAAGTTGGGCAAAGCAAGAATCGAAGCATGAGTAAGCAAAGACTTGAGCTCATCAAAAGCGGTAGATTGCAAAGATCCCCAAACAAAAGGAGCATTCTTCTTACTCAAGGCATGCAAAGGAGCGGCAATAGTGCTAAAGTCTTTTACAAAGCAACGATAAAAACCTGCAAGACAAAGAAAGCTACGCACTTGTTGCAAATTGGTTGGTTGGGGCCAAGTTTTAATTGCTTCAATTTTATATTCACTAACATGGACACCCTTGGAAGAAACCACGAATCCCAAGAAAACAAGCTTGTCAACACCAAACATGCACTTTTTCATGTTGGCATAAAGACGTTCCTTGCGAAGCGTTTGTAAAACAGCCCTAACATGCTTTAGATGCTCTTTCATGGATTTGCTAAACACAAGAATATCATCAAAGCAAACCACAACAAACACTCCAATATAAGGTCGAAGCACAAAATGCATAAGACGCATGAAAGTTCTGGGAGCTTCCGATAAACCCATAGGCATAACCAACCACTCGTACAAGCCAAATTTGGTTTTGAAAGAGGTTTTCCATTCATCACCTTCTTGTATGCGGATTTGATAATAGACACTTTTAAGATCAATTTTCGAGAAAATGGTGGCACCGCTAAGTTCATCAAGCATATCTTCTAAGCGAGGAATGGGGTGCCTATAACGAATGGTAATAGCATTGATGGGTCTACAATCCGAGCACATGTGAAAACTACCGTCTTGTTCGGGCACAGGTATAGTGGGAACGACACAAGGGCTTAAGCTTTCACGTACATGACCGTTGTCGATTAGTTGTTGTACTTGCCGTTGGATCTCCTTAGTTTCTTCGGGGTTGACGCGGTATGGAGCTTTGTTTGGTAGGGGTGCTCCAGGGATGAGGTCGATTCGATGCTCAATGCCTCGTAGAGGAGGTAGTCCTGGAGGTAGCTCATCGGGGAAAACATCTTAGAATTCTTGCAAAAGAGATTGAAACACTAAAGGTAGATCGTGAGAGGTGTTAGTTTTTGGGTCCCCATCCTTGCACATAAGGACAAAGTGCATAACACTCAATGGGTTCTTACACACTTCTCTCATCTCACTTTTGGTGGCAAAAAGGACTAGGTTTTTCTCTCTAGGCGAAGAGGCGCTCAATTTTGGCTTGTGGCTCTCACTCACTTTTTGGTGGATCACTGTCTCACTCTTCTCTCCACGATGGGTGGCTTGCTTGTCGGCTATCACTTGACTAGGAGACATAGGTCGTAGCACATATTCCTTCCCTTTCATCTTGAAGCTATAGTGATTGATACGCCCATTATGGATGACGCCGCGGTCGAAATGCCATGGTCGACCAAGAAGGAGGTGACAAACAGACATCGGGACGACATCACACTCCAAAGTGTCCTCATATGCACCAATTTTGAAGGAGACTTGGACCGTATGCTCAACTCGTATAGTGCCGGAATCACTTAGCCATTGGACCTTGTAGGTGCTTCATCTTGACCAATTGTAGCTTGGAGCATAGTTCTTCACTTGCCAAGTGGTGGCAACTACCTCCATTGATGATGACCTTGACAGACCTTCCATTAATGCTGGCCTTTGTGTGGAAGATTGATGAGGACATGACTACCTTGGATATGACCAAAAATATTGCATATATGCATATTTGTCAGGTGATTTCTAGTGCAAACTATTCAATAATCTATTTATGTTATCCAGAACAAAAATACTTCACACACTTTTGTGCTTTGTCTAATTGCAGGTGTATGGGACATTTGTACAATCCACATATGAAGATAAGGAAGAAAGAGATGTTTATTTGCTGTCCAAAAAGTTCTCTCACGTCACTTTTGGCCCAAGAGAAGATAGAGTCCAAGTCTCTCACATTCTGGATTCAGATTCGGACTGCACAGACATACCTGACTCAAAACGCACACAAGTTTTTCATACGGACTCCGAATTGGGTGATTCTTTTTTTGTTGGAAACTAGATTTCGTGCACTTTCCAACCCAATTGGAATCACGTCCAAATTCGTCCGGAGCGTTGAGTTGTGGACGAAACAATCTGATGCTGCAGCAGAATCCGAGTCAAACTACAAGTCCAAAGGTGTTACATCACCTCCACTTGGGCCCATTGGCCTTGTACGACCTAGATTTAGTTTTAGGCTGCCTTGGGACGTCCTCCCACCTCCTTGGCCGCCACCCCTTGCTCCTATATAAGTAGATCCATCTAGTAGCTTTTCCTTGGATTTTGTTTAGATTAAAAGTTCGCCATAGCTGCAACTTCGCGTACTTCGTTTGTGTTCAACGACGAGACAAAGGCGTCACAGAACCCCACCTTGATCAATAAAGCTTTCATCTTATATTCGCAATATCCAGATTGCAATCTTAGTTTCTTGCTTGTTCTTTGTTTGCTCGCAGGAAACAGACCCTCATGGTCAGGTTGATCGTGCTCCGGCGTGGTCAATAACCTCTCGGAGTTGGTTTAGCGATTGCTAAGGCGCGACGTCCTCGCACGTTCGTAGTCGGATCGTCAAAGTCGACTTCCACCAAAGCGATATCCATCATCTCATCGAAAGACGGGACACCTTGGCCTCTATCAAGTGGTATCAGTTTTCAGGTTGCTCGGTGAGAATTTCCAGTTTTTCCTAGATTAGATTTATTTTCTTACCTATTGTCCAAGAAAAAGCCACAAAACAAAAGTTAGATCTATTCATCCTTTGTCCTAGCCAGACTGAGCCTTTGCAATTTTCTTTTCATTGTTTGCATTATTGAATTATCGGTTGCATCGCCGTGTCGAGTTGCTGGTCTTAGTGTCTAGTTCCTTTAGAGTTTCGAGTTCTGTTCACATTAGTCACGCAGCCGCTGCATCATTATCCCATCCGCTGTCCACCATCCCATCCACCAATTTCCACCATGTGCTACGCACTGTTTATTGTCATAATCATAGTTGAGGTCACTCACATCTTCACCTGATCGAATCTGCATCTTATCTAGTTTGTCTTGGAAAGAGGGAGAAAAAGAAGATAAAGAAAAAAAAGAGAAAAAAGGAAAGAAAAAAAAGAAAAAGAGGGAGAAGAAAAAGAAAAAAAAAGGCGTGAGAAAAAAAAGAGAGAAGAAAAAAACAGTGCGTACGCTCCCCTGGCAATCGCTACACCGTGTATACGTACGCTCCCCTGGCAATCGCTCCCCTGGCAATTTTTTTTCTTCTCTCTTTTTTTTCTCACGCCTTTTTTTCTTTTTCTTCTCCCTCTTTTTCTTTTTTTTCTTTCCTTTTTTCTCTTTTTTTTCTTTATCTTCTTTTTCTCCCTCTTTCCAAGACAAACTAGATAAGATGCAGATTCGATCAGGCGAAGATGTGAGTGACCTCAACTATGATTATGACAATAAACAGTGCATAGCACATGGTGGAAATTGGTGGATGGGATGGTGGACAGCGGATGGGATAATGATGCAGCGGCTGCGTGACTAATGTGAACAGAACTCGAAACTCTAAAGGAACTAGACACTAAGACCAGCAACTCGACACGGCGATGCAACCGATAATTCAATAATGCAAACAATGAAAAGAAAATTGCAAAGGCTCAGTCTGGCTAGGACAAAGGATGAATAGATCTAACTTTTGTTTTGTGGCTTTTTCTTGGACAATAGGTAAGAAAATAAATCTAATCTAGGAAAAACTGGAAATTCTCACCGAGCAACCTGAAAACTGATACCACTTGATAGAGGCCAAGGTGTCCCGTCTTTCGATGAGATGATGGATATCGCTTTGGTGGAAGTCGACTTTGACGATCCGACTACGAACGTGCGAGGACGTCGCGCCTTAGCAATCGCTAAACCAACTCCGAGAGGTTATTGACCACGCCGGAGCACGATCAACCTGACCACGAGGGTCTGTTTCCTGCGAGCAAACGAAGAACAAGCAAGAAACTAAGATTGCAATCTGGATATTGCGAATATAAGATGAAAGCTTTATTGATCAAGGTGGGGTTCTGTGACGCCTTTGTCTGGTCGTTGAACACAAACGAAGTACGCGAAGTTGCAGCTATGGCGAACTTTTAATCTAAACAAAACCCAAGGAAAAGCTACTAGATGGATCTACTTATATAGGAGCAAGGGGTGGCGGCGAAGGAGGTGGGAGGACGTCCCAAGGCAGCCTAAAACTAAATCTAGGTCGTACAAGGCCAATGGGCCCAAGTGGAGGTGATGTAACACCTTTGGACTTGTAGTTTGACTCGGATTCTGCTGCAGCATCAGATTGTTTCGTCCACAACTCAACGCTCCGGACGAATTTGGACGTGATTCCAATTTGGTTGGAAAGTGCACGAAATCTAGTTTCCAACAAAAAAAGAATCACCCAATTCGGAGTCCGTATGAAAAACTTGTGTGCGTTTTGAGTCAGGTATGTCTGTGCAGTCCGAATCTGAATCCAGAATGTGAGAGACTTGGACTCTATCTTCTCTTGGGCCAAAAGTGACGTGAGAGAACTTTTTGGACAGCAAATAAACATCTCTTTCTTCCTTATCTTCATATGTGGATTGTACAAATGTCCCATACACCTGCAATTAGACAAAACACAAAAGTGTGTGAAGTATTTTTGTTCTGGATAACATAAATAGATTATTGAATAGTTTGCACTAGAAATCACCTGACAAATATGCATATATGCAATATTTTTGGTCATATCCAAGGTAGTCATGTCCTCATCAAAGATGTGGCATCTTTGGTCTTCTTCTTGTTGATGTTGAAGAGTCAAGACTTTGGAGACAACGAGAGCGGGGCTCGAATCCTCATCACAAAAGACTTGATCATCTTCATCCTTGTTCACGCGCCGGTGCATGGCCACTTGCTCAAGGGCTTCCATCTCCTCTTCACTCATGGAGTCATAGGTTCCATCATCGTTGAGGATGATAGTGCGCTTGTTTGTGCATTCGTAGGACTTGTGGCCTCGGCCGCTGCAAGTGAAATACTTGAAGGAGCTTGTCTTGACGGTCTCATCGGTCGGAGTAGATGATGAAGCACGCGGCTTGAAGTTGCTTGTAGTAGTAGGAGGACGACTTGAGCTTGTCGAAGTTTTCTTGTAACTTGACTTGTCGTCATTGCTTGTAGATGGCTTGGTTGAGGTAGAAGTTGGAGGAGTCGTTGAAGCTTGGTTGTTGGAGAAGCCATAGGTCTTGGATGAGTACTTGGCGTACTTGAAGTCATCTTGCACTTGACGCTCCGCCTTGGTAGCTTGATGCACGAGCTCAATGAGGTTGGAGTAGGGTTGGAAGTCGGCAATCTTCTTGATGGGATGATTGAGGCCATTCAAGAAGCGTGCCATAGTTTGCTCATCATCTTCCGTGACATTGGCTTGAATCATGGCTATCTCCATTTCTTTGTAGTATTTTTCAACACTCTTTGTTCCTTGCTTGAGGAGTTGGAGCTTCTTGAAGAGGTCGTGGTTGTAGTAGGTGGGCACAAAACGTGCTCGCATGACATCCTTCATTTGGGCCCAAGTGGTGATTGGTGGTTCACCTCTTGCTTCTCGGCGCTCAAGGACTTGTTCCCACCATATGAGCACATAGTCTTGGAACTCAAGTGATGCCATAGCGATCTTCTTCTCTTCCTCATAGTTGTGCAAACGAAAGATTTTGTCGACCTTCAATGCCCATGAGAGGTACTCTTCGGGGTCATTGCTTCCATTGAACTTGGGAATTATGAATTTTAGCTTGCCGTAGCGTTGCTCTTCATTGTGTTGTGGTCGATGGTGATGATGACGTCCTTGACATGGAGGATAATCATCCTCATGTTGCTCTTGGCATGGAGGAAGTCCATGATCATCTTGCTCTTGTTGAACTTGAGGTTGTGGAGGAACTTGTCGTGCTTGTGGAGGAGCTTGAGGAACTTGACGTTGCACTTGCGGTAGGTGGTTCCGCTCTTGTATTTCTTCGCGAAGTGCTTCCTCTTCATTGCGCCTATCGCGGTTGCATTTGGCAATGGCTCGACTTGAATCTTGAAGGGCACGTTGCGCCTCAAGAACTTGCGCTTCACGTTGTTGTTGTTGAAGGCGTTGAGCCTCGGCGTCTTGTTCCTCTTGATGTAGACGCGCTTGTTTTTCCTCTTGGCGCCGTTGACGTTGTCGTTCTTGAGCTTGTGCAAAAGCAACTTGGTGTGGTTGAGGACAAAGAACTTGCTCATCGACTTGCTCTTGTGAATGCTTGTCGTGTAGAGGATTGCGAGATGCATGATGGTCTTGACGCGCGGCTTGTCGAAGAGTGTTCGATGTCGGTGTACTTGAGCTTAAGAAGGTGTCGTCGGAGTGTCGACTTGAGCGGCTTCGTCTTGAGTATGAAGAAGTAGAAGGAGGGTGGTTCACCAACAAGGCGCGGATCTCGTCCATCCTTGCATCGTTCTCTTGCTTGTGAGCGTCGAGCTTGTTGTCGAAGTAGTCCTTTGTACGTTGCTCGAAGAGTCGCAAGTCGGTGGCGAGGTTGTCGATGCAGTCAGTCATAGCTTGTTGCTCTTGATGCAACGCTCGTTGTGCACCAAAGAGATGGCTCTTGGTGATGAATGATGACATGTCGTCGTCTTGCTCGATGAAGAGTGGGTTGGTAGAAGTACTTGGCCTATCCATCATTCCAAGCAAAATGTGAGTGGTAGAAGGAGAAGAACTTATACTAGATGTACCTTGACCGATGTTGACGATGAATTAGGTTCACTCAAATGTGGACAATGAAATAACACTGTTGGTACCAATTCTTGTCGGTTCTCACACCTACACAAGTAAAAGCTTATGGTGGAGCTTGGTTAGGATGGTGGCACAAAATTTGATGCAACTGTAAGTGAGCTTCAATAATGTTGGAAAAGATTCACAAATTTGCAAATGCAACAAGTAGATCAAGCAAGTAATGGTACACGGAAACACACATGCAAATAGATAAGTGGGATTGTGTAAACCAAAAATGTGCCAAAATGTGGAATCCACGAAAATGCTCTTGTTGCACAATACACGAGAGACGCTAGCACGATTCCACAATAGGCGGATACGTAACTTGTGCACAACCTACTAGGCAAAAATGCAACGACCTCTATCCCAAGTATGCTATCTGTATGGTATTTCGGTGATATGATCCAAGATGATCGGATATGACAATCTTAATATAGTATGATGCTATGGTTCTTGCTTATAAGCTGATAGAGGCAAAGGTGTCCCGTCTTTCGATGAGATGGTGGATTTCGCTTTGGTGGAAGTCGACTTTGACGATCCGACTACGAACGTGCGAGGACGTCGCGCCTTAGCAATCGCTAAACCAACTCCGAGAGGTTATTGACCACGCCGGAGCACGATCAACCTGACCACGAGGGTCTGTTTCCTGCGAGCAAACGAAGAACAAGCATGAAACTAAGATTGCAATCTGGATATTGCGAATATAAGATGAAAGCTTTATTGATCAAGGTGGGGTTCTGTGACGCCTTTGTCTGGTCGTTGAACACAAACGAAGTACGCGAAGTTGCAGCTATGGCGAACTTTTAATCTAAACAAAACCCAAAGTCTAAACGATGCCCTAAGGGCTGTATATATTGACGAAGAGGGGGGAATTTCGTGGCCCTTGGTGGAGGAGTCCGAAATCAACCCTATCTCTTGTTTCCCCACACATACGGACTCTAAAAATAGCCTATACTTATGTATTTCGAAATTACATGGG
Organism: Triticum aestivum; assembly: GCF_018294505.1. Lineage (NCBI taxonomy): Eukaryota > Viridiplantae > Streptophyta > Magnoliopsida > Poales > Poaceae > Triticum > Triticum aestivum. Next base: position 360,492,266 of record NC_057798.1, on the reverse strand, counting down.
CCTGGCCCAATAATAAGGTGACGCAGCACCTAAAATAGCCTCGGGACGAAATTTATGAAGTGGCATCTTGTATATTTCGTCCAAGGCTTCATGCACCCATTATGGTGGCTTCAAAGTCCTGAAATCATCACTTCTAACTCCGTTCTTGTTCCCCTTGCGCATGCCATCATCTCCATGCTTGTTCTTGCTCCAATGTTCATCCTTCTCCAAGCTAGGCCCTTCATTTGTAAGCAAAACAAATGTATCCAATTTAGGCAGCATCATATTCTCATGAACATTAGAATAATTACCAAGAAACGAAAGTACCTGGTAATTTAGTTGGCGTGCACGAGCTCTAGTAATTGGTCCAGTATGTATAGCAGCAGGGGCTGTGGGTGTAACAATTGTATTGATGTCCTCATCATCCTCCCCTTCTTGAAATGAAGTCGTCCTCGACGGAAGTCCATCTTCCTCACCCAAATAAGGCTTCAAATCTGCAATGTTAAAAGTGGGACTAACCCCAAAATCTGCAGGCAGCTCAAGTTTATATGCATTATCATTTATTTTCTCTAACACCTTAAAGGGACCATCAGCACGTGGCATTAGCTTTGATTTGCGCAAATCAGGAAATCTATCCTTACGCAAATGTAACCAAACAAGATCTCCAGGTGCAAACACAACATGTTTTCTACCCTTATCTCCAGCAAGTTTATATTTAGCATTCATACGCTCAATGTTTTCCTTAGTTAAGTCATGCATTTTTAAAATCAATTAAGCACGTTGTTTAGCATCAAAATTAACCTTCTCCGAAGATGGAAGAGGCAACAAATCAATAGGTGCACGAGGTAGGAAACCATACACAACTTCAAAAGGGCACATCTTAGTAGTAGAATGCAATGAACGATTATAAGCAAATTCAATATGAGGCAAGCATTCCTCCCACATTTTCTTATTATTCTTCAAAACAGCCCTAAGCATAGTAGACAACGTTCTATTGACTACTTCAGTTTGTCCATCAGTTTGGGGGTGACAAGTAGTACTAAAAAGCAGTTTAGTCCCCAACTTAGCCCATAAACATCTCCAAAAGTGGCTAAGAAATTTAGTATCACGATCTGAAACAATAGTATTTGGCACACCATGCAAGCGAATAATATCACGAAAGAACAAATCAGCAACATTAACAGCACCATCGCTTTTATGACATGGTATAAAGTGTGCCATTTTCGAGAATCTATCCACGACAACAAATATGCTATCCCTCCCCTTCTTTGTTCGAGGTAAACCTAAAACAAAGTCCATAGATATATCCTCCCAAGGAACACTAGGTACAGGCAAAGGCATATATAAACCATGAGGATTGAGTCGTGACTTAGCTTTTTGACATGTAGTGCATCGAGCAATAAAACGCTCAACATCCCGTCTCATCTTTGGCCAAAAGAAATGTGTAGCAAGTACGTCCTCCGTCTTCTTCACGCCAAAGTGTCCCATTAATCCTCCTCCATGCGCCTCCTGCAATAACAAAAGACAAACGGAGCTAGCTGGAATGCATAGCTTCTTAGCACGAAACACAAATCCATCGTTAACGACAAACTTGTTCCACATTCTTCCTTCTTTACAATTCTGCATTACATCTTTAAAATCAGCATCATGCACATACTGATCTTTGATGGTCTCCAAACCAAATATTTTGAAGTCAAGTTGTGAAAGCATAGTATAGCGACGAGACAATGCATCAGCAATAACATTTTCTTTTCCCTTCTTGTGTTTAATGACATAAGGGAAAGTCTCAATGAATTCAACCCATTTAGCATGTCTACGATTCAGTTTAGCTTGACTTTTAATATGTTTCAAAGATTCATGATCAGAATGTATAACAAATTCTTTGGGCCATAAATAATGTTGCCATGTTTCTAAAGTCCGAACAAGAGCATATAATTCTTTATCATAAGTAGAATAATTCAGACTAGGCCCACTCAATTTTTCAGAAAAGTATGCAACAGGTTTGCCATCTTGTAATAACACACCTCCTAATCCAATTCCACTAGCATCACATTCAAGCTCAAAGTCTTATTAAAATCAGGAAGTTGAAGTAAAGGAGCATGTGTCAACTTATCTTTCAATACCATGAAGGCTTCTTCCTGTGCGGTACCCCAAAGAAAAGGCACATCTTTCTTTGTAAGCTCATTGAGAGGTGCAGCAATGGTGCTGAAATCTCTCACAAAACGCCTATAGAATCCAGCGAGGCCAAGAAAACTCCTCACTTGTGTGACCGTTTTGGGTTGCGGCCAACTCTCAATAGCTTCAATCTTGGCTTTATCAACTTCAATTCCCTGTGGAGTAACAACATAGCCAAGAAAAGATACTCGGTCGGTGCAAAAGGTGCACTTCCCAAGGTTACCAAACAAACGTGCATCACGTAGAGCAATAAAAACAGCACGTAAATGTTCCAAATGTTCTTCCAAAGATCTGCTATAAATCAATATGTCATCAAAGTAAACTACCACAAATCGTCCAATGAAAGCACGTAAAACTTCGTTCATTAATCTCATGAAAGTACTAGGTGCATTAGTTAACCCAAAAGGCATGACTAACCACTCATATAATCCAAACTTAGTTTTAAATGCTGTTTTCCATTCATCTCCCAATTTCATACGAATTTGATGGTAGCCACTACGCAAATCAACTTTGGAGAATATTGTAGAGCCACTCAATTCATCAAGCATATCATCTAGCCTAGGAATAGGATGACGATAACGAATAATAATATTATTAATGCCTCTACAATCAACACACATACGTGATGTACCATCCTTTTTCGGCACTAGAATAATAGGAACAACACAAGGACTAAGGGATTCGCGTATATAACCTTTGTCGAGAAGCTCTTGTACTTGGCGCATAATCTCCTTCGTCTCCTCTGGATTGGTACGGTATGGTGCACGGTTTGGCAGTGAAGCACCGGGAATTAAGTCAATCTGATGCTCAATCCCTCGAATAGGCGGTAATCCCGGTGGCACGTCTTGTGGAAAGACGTCAGCGAACTCCTGCAAAATGTTAGTGACAGCAGGAGGCAAAGAGGAAGGCACGTCCTCGAATGAAAATAATGCCTCTTTGCACACAAAAGCATAGCAAACAGATTTGCTGAAATCTAGCTCATCAATATCAGATCTGGTGGCAAATAAACATGCACTTTTCAATTTAATTTCAGAAGCAACACTAGATGGTTTATTATTAGGCTTCATTTGTTGCTCAAATTATTTTGCCACAATCTGATTTTCACTCTTATTCGTCTCCTGTTTTGCTTTATTAGCTCTATTAATATCATCTTTCAAAATGGAATCAGGAGTCATAGGAAGCAAAGTAATATTTTTATCCTTATGAACAAGAGTATAGTGATTGTTTCTACCATGGTGTACAGAATTTTTATCAAATTGCCATGGTCTACCAAGTAATAAGGAACATGCTTGCATAGGTACCACATCACAATCAACATAATCAACATATGTAGAGATACTAAAATGCACACGAACAGTACGTGTTACCTTAACCTTGCCATTGTTGTTGAACCATTGGATGTAGTAAGGATGTGGATGTGGTCTTGTGGTGAGAGAAAGCTTCTCCACCATCTCCATGCTAGCCAAGTTGTTGCAGCTCCCTCCGTCTATTATGACACGCACAGAACGTTCCTTCACAACTCCCTTGGTATGGAACAAATTGTGCCTCTGATTTTGCTCAGCTTGTGTGACCTGCACACTCAAAACACGTTGAGCAACTAAACATTCATACCTGTCAGCGTCTTCAGGAGCCATGTATTGCGTCTCATGATCAGAATCATCTCCACCATGTTCTTCACGTGTAATAAGAGCCAATGTCTCCTCATCATAGTCACTAGCGGACTCATATCCACCATCCGCGGTAGCAATCATCACACGCGGAGATTTGCAGTCCCTCGCATAATGACCTCCTCCCTTACAACGACGACAAATAATATCACTTGTGTGCCCTGTTGATGCCATGGAAGAAGAAGAACGCTGTGCAGGCCCCGCAGGTGCGCTCTTGGCAGATAATGGTGGTTGTGCCTGTTTTCTTGTATCACGGCTGTAGGTGGCACCGGATGGAGGTGCTGGTGCAGTTGAAGTAGAAGATGCACGTGGTGTCCATGATGAAGGTCGGCCTGCAGAAAAGTTAGTTCGCCCCAATGCTTGTCGATCCTGCACTTCACGTTCAGCTTTACAAGCAAGATGGAATAAACGAGTGATATTAGTATACTCCTTATAGTCTAGAATGGTCTGAATCTCTCTATTTAATCCACCCAGAAAACGTGCAAGCATAGCTTCATTCTCCTCAACAATACCACATCTAATCATGCCAGTTTGTAATTCCTGATAATATTCTTCTACAGAATTTTTTCCTTGTCTTAAGCGC
>NC_057798.1:360445720-360486956 GCF_018294505.1 Triticum aestivum | reverse complement strand
TTTCGAACGTCTTCTCAAGGCCAGTGATCTTCTCCATGGCCTCTTCAAAATTGTTCAGCACATCTTGCACCTGTTCAGTCATCATTTGCTGAAACTTATCATGAAGCTCCTTGTTCGATAAATTCTCCCAGTCAATCTCGTCGGCTTGTGATCCTGGCATGGTTAGCAGCAATAGAAACACACAAGAATACGATCCTACAGACTACGAACAAGTGGTGGTGGTGGGTGTCACAAATCCGTCAAGCAAAACTCAAATTCTTACCAGTTCTTACCCAGCAACAGGCGGTGATCGGCAACCGTTGTAGTCAAAACTCTCAAAGCTTGGATAGAGCGATTACCAGGGAGAGTCAAACGCACGACGTAGATGTATGTGGAGCTGGGAAGGCTTATACTATGGTAGCAAAAAGGGTCAGCAATAATCAATTCAGAGATGCAAAGTTGAATAAACGCTCAACGACGGTACTGTGCTGGTCCTAGGCTAGACTGTGCTAGAGACGCGAGCCTAGAACACCAACAAAATCACGGCGCGGCACGTAAACAAGGGAAAAGCACACTCTGAATTTTTTTTTCGCTCTTTTTTTTTTGCGCTCTTTTTTTTTGCGCTGTTTTTTTTTTGCGAAAAAGCACTATAATGGCGAGTGTCTCAAAACTCTTCCTAGCTCAAACTGACAGGATGGGCACGAAATTTTTCGACCAATTTTTTTTTTCGACTGCCCGGACCCAAAAACTGGAAACGGGTCAAAAAAAACTTCCTATAATGGCACCTGTCTCAAAACACTCAGAAACACCTAAAAATAGGATAGCCAGAAATTTTTTCGAAAAATGCGTTTTCGAAAAATTTTGGGCCTAAACGGAGCGTGGCTACCCGACTCTTTTTTTTTTCCGAAACCTACTCCGGCAAGGAAACACGAATCGGAATCTAGATGGATCTCGAAAACAACCCTAATAAGCAAGGAACTCGGATTGGTGGTGGATATATGGTGGTGGTATATGGCAGCGGTGGTGGTAGCGGTGGTAGTATATGGATATGGATCGGTGGTGGTATATGGACACGGATTGGTGGTGGTATATGGATACGGATTCGGAGCGGTGGTGGTAGATGGCAGGGGCGATGATGATGGTGCGGCGGCGGCGTGACAACTTATGACCAGAACTCGAAACTCTAAAAGACTAGACTCTAAGACTAGCAACTAGACACGACGATGCAACCGCAAATTCAACAAAGCAAAACCCTAAAAAGATTATGCAAAGGCTCAGATTGGTTCGGATATGATGAACTAACCCTAATTTTTTTTGTGGCTTTTTCGTGGACTGTAGGTATGAAGAACAGACTCGATCTAAACTACAAAAAACTGTAAAATCTCACCGAGCAACCTGGAGCTCTGATACCACTTGATAGAGGCAAAGGTGTCCCGTCTTTCGATGAGATGGTGGATTTCGCTTTGGTGGAAGTCGACTTTGACGATCCGACTACGAACATGCGAGGACGTCGCGCCTTAGCAATCGCTAAACCAACTCCGAGAGGTTATTAACCACGCCGGAGCACGATCAACCTGACCACGAGGGTCTGTTTCCTGCGAGCAAACGAAGAACAAGCAAGAAACTAAGATTGCAATCTGGATATTGCGAATATAAGATGAAAGCTTTATTGATCAAGGTGGGGTTCTGTGACGCCTTTGTCTGGTCGTTGAACACAAACGAAGTACGCGAAGTTGCAGCTATGGCGAACTTTTAATCTAAACAAAACCCGAAGTCTAAACGATGCCCTAAGGGCTGTATATATGGAGGAAGAGGGGGGAATTTCGTGGCCCTTGGTGGAGGAGTCCGAAATCAACCCTATCTCTTGTTTCCCCACACATACGGACTCTAAAAATAGCCTATACTTATGTATTTCGAAATTACATGGGCCTGGCCCAATAATAAGGTGACGCAGCACCTAAAATAGCCTCGGGACGAAATTTATGAAGTGGCATCTTGTATATTTCGTCCAAGGCTTCATGCACCCATTATGGTGGCTTCAAAGTCCTGAAATCATCACTTCTAACTCCGTTCTTGTTCCCCTTGCGCATGCCATCATCTCCATGCTTGTTCTTGCTCCAATGTTCATCCTTCTCCAAGCTAGGCCCTTCATTTGTAAGCAAAACAAATGTATCCAATTTAGGCAGCATCATATTCTCATGAACATTAGAATCATTACCAAGAAACGAAAGTACCTGGTAATTTAGTTGGCGTGCACGAGCTCTAGTAATTGGTCCAGTATGTATAGCAGCAGGGGCTGTGGGTGTAACAATTGTATTGATGTCCTCATCATAAGCTCTTTGCTTATCTTTCTCTCTTTGCTTAAAAGCTTGTGTGGATCTTTCACTTTTGAGCTCTTTTCTCATGCAAAACTTCACGAACCAAGATAGCAATTGTGTATGCGCTGACAACCTTGTGACACAAAAAGGGATGCCAAGATATGCACCACCATGGTATGGTATGTATGCTATGGAGTATGATCACTAATGTGCACAAGTCACGTTGCCTGCAATACTCAATGGCTAGTCTCGATGGGTAAGCTACGCAAATGTAAGGCCATGTGGTTATCAATGCAATTGCAAGGTATGACAAAGATGTCGTTGAGGTTACCGTCCTTGGCGATGATGAGACCTTTGCGAAGATGAGCCGTGGTGATGTTGATGTCAAACCATGCCTATATAGCCGAAACACAATAGGACACGGGAACCACAACCCAAAATCTCAAAGACCAAAACGTGTCAAAATCGTCATAGGAGGTAGCGGTGAGCGGTGGTGGTGCTTGCGGAAAGTGGTGGCGGTATGCGGAAGTATGCGTGGGCACCGGGGCAAAATTTGGCGAAACTAGGCGGAAAATGGCACGGGGGAATGGAGTTGCTGCTACCAGGGGCCGAATGTCCGGGACGCCGGATGTTCGGGGACTCGGGCGGATGTCCGGGCGCCTGGATCGTGGATGAACAGGACGAACTCCACGGGAAAAAGGGCAACTCCGGGGAAAAATTCGGACGAATATGTGGATGGAATTTGCGGAAAAGATGGGGGAAAGCTAGATCCACTCGATGCAAAGCAGATCCGTGGATCAAATCCAACAAAACTTCATCACACCAACAAATCACAAAAAAATTTGGCGCTATTTTTGGTGGGGATTTTCAAAATTAGGACGAAACAACAAAATCAAGCTAGAAAACACGGGGTAGGGCTCCAAAAATGTGATCAACGTGGCTCATGATACCAAGATGATGTAGGGCGGAACACTATGGGGCCGATCTTCCATGTTTGAAGAGGATCCCTACGAGGAACACGAAGAATGCACGGAAGAACACAAGGGAAAACACGGGGGAAAACAAGAGAAACACTCAACACGAATATGATCACACAAGTGCTAGAACATCGAGGCACAAAGTAACACGAGATCCAAAGTCAACAAAGGACGATACAAGAGTAACCGTTCTTCTCCATGAGGAGGTCTTGATTATCTTCTCCGGATGGAGGCCTTGAATCCGGGTGGATCTTCTCCGAAGAGGTGCGGTCCCTCACGAGGAGTAGATCCGATACGGATGGGCAATGCTCTATCCCAAATGAGCTAAACCAATGCTAACCCTAGAACGTAGGTGGAGGGGGAGTATATATAGTCTACAGGGTGAAGGGGTACATGGGCCACAGCCCGGAGGCGTTGTACGCAGGCAGGAGGGGGCCGGATGTCCGGGCGTTGGGCCGGATGTCCAGGCGCTCGCGAGGGGCCGGATGTCCGGGCTGTCGGGCCGGAAGTCCGGGCTATTGGAGTTGGCCTTGCTGCTCTCTGGATGGACGGGGCCGGATGTCCGGGGCTTCAGGAGGGGCCAGATGTTTGGGGTGACGGTCGGATGTCCGGGCTATCGGGGCAGCCTTCTGTGCTCCCTGGACGGCGTGTCCGGATGTCCGGTCAGGAGGCCGGATTTCCAGGACGGGGGCGGATGTCCAGGCCCTGTAGCTTCTGCTGCAGACTCCTGGCCATGTAGATCTCCAGGGGCCGGATGTCCGGTGCCTGGAAGCTGTTCTTGCCTTCTTCCGTTGGTTCTCTTCTTTCGTGGACTTGGTGGCTTGACCATCTTCATGTGCATCCTCGGGAGGGTCCTCTTGGTACCTAATCATGCACAACATTCCGAACTTAGGTAGTAGCCATGTCTCGTGAGGATTATATGAGATATCACTAAGGAGAGAAGTCACCTCGGTCTCGAGAGCTCTAGCTCTTGCTCTTGTCATGGGTCCTCTTGATGTTTGGTGAGACAACGGTAGATCCATGGGGATGACCGAAGGATGCTTTGCATCAGAAACATTTATTGAAACTCATGAACAAAAAATGAAAACGAACATTTTTCTTAAATTTGCGAACAAATTTTGCAAAGTTGTGAAATTTTGAAAAAAACATCAAGAAAAGAAACAAAAACTAAAAAAAAAAGAAAAAGAAAAGAAAAAAGAAAAAAAATAGAAAGCCGAAAAGAACCAGAAAAAAATGATACTGAAAAAAAAACGGTTCAGGGAAAGGTTCCCAAAACCGGTTACACGCACTATTTGTAAGTGGGCCGGCCCATGTCGGTCGCTCGCGGCCGCTCTCTGTGCGATCCCTCGAAATTCGCCGCAGAGAGCGGCGAATAGGATTTTCCTTTGTATCGGCCCGGTCGTGCGTTTTTTCATGGGCTGGTTACAGTTAAGATACCTTGTAGGGCTTTCTGAGCCCAACAGAAGCTTTGTCCCCGGCCCGTCTCCAAAGAGCTATATAACTTACACGTTCTCCCAGCCGTGCCCTACTCGCGAAAACCCTACCGCCGCCGCTCTCCAAGGTCCCAAGGTGGCGGCGCTGTGTCCTCACCGTACTTCTTCCTTTTCTTCCTTGCATTTAACCTCGCTAATCGCTGCTATCATTTCGCTTTGTTGCTCCAGGCTCCAGATCTCCCTCTCTCGCAGCTACCTCGGTGGCCTTTGGAGCGCACGAGATGGCGTAAGTTCTCCCGCCGAAAGAAACCTTGGCACTGCTCGTCTCTGTAGTCTTGATTGCAGTGGTGTGCTGCATATATTAAATCCGATACGTGTTGTTATCTTGTTTGTAACTAGCGAGTGCTTTTGGGCTACTTATGAAATCTCAGTGTTGGTTTGTGCTCTTAACATCCAGGGGCGCAATTGTTTATTTTGTCGTTGGTTGGTCTTCCCCAATTAACACTGATACACATGTGTTATTTGTTGGGCATTTGGGTATTATCTTTAGAATGATTTTATTCTGCAAGTAGTTGGGAAGCAGATTGTTTAGTACCAGTTGCGTTCATGATTATTAAATATTATAAGATACTAGTTGAAATTTCAAAAATAATAATAGCTGTTTTACTCTGCTTGCAAATTACAGCGGCTTTCAATAGTGTGCCCTCCTTGTGATTTTACACTTTTGAACGATGTCTATTGTGATCTACCTACGGTGCAAGATAGTTGTGGTACTTGATTGTTTAATCTCGTATCCCCTGCAAAAGAAAAAAAAATCTCGTATAACATGTAGGTTAATGTAACATGCTGGTACCTGATTGCCCAAACTAAAGAGTAGCTATGAACATATAGAAAACTAACAGCTTGAATTGCGGTGGTAAACACAGATTTTTAAACTGCTGGTTAGAGTGTGTAACCTCTGTTCTTTATGCTTGCTGTTCTCGTATCGTGCTATTCATGCCATGAGTTATCATACTTTGCAGGGAAGAAGCCCCAGCACCAGTTGTTGCCCCAGCAGAGGCACCTACCCCGGTTCTTGGTGAGCCAATGGACTTGATGACTGCTCTACAGCTTGTCATGAAGAAGTCAAGTGCTCATGATGGCCTTGTGAAGGGGCTCCGTGAGGCTGCCAAGTCCATTGAGAAGCATGCTGCTCAGCTTTGTGTGCTGGCTGAGGATTGTGACCAGCCTGATTACGTGAAGCTCGTTAAGGCACTATGCGCTGAGCACAATGTTCACCTGGTTACTGTGCCAAGTGCTAAAACTCTTGGAGAGTGGGCAGGGGTGAGTTTTCTAATGCCAATTTGTAATGTTCCATCTTATTGTACTTAATTGCAGCATGTATTCCACATTCATCTTTGGACTTAGCAATGCTTCACTATTGCCGGAGAATGCACTTTCTCTTGATATTAAAATTCTTTTGTTTCCCTATGCTTGTCTTGTAAGTTGTTTTAGCTTTTTTGTTGTAGTTATTCTTCACGTTTGTCGTGGAAGTATTGATGTGTTGATATTAACATGCTTTCCTCCGCAGCTTTGCAAGATTGACTCTGAGGGCAAGGCAAGGAAGGTTGTGGGCTGCTCTTGCGTTGTTGTGAAGGTGACAAATCTACTATATACTGATATGACCAAAGGACAGGTTTCTTTTCAAGTAGACAGAACTTGACGTTTGACTGATTTCTTTGATTTACCAGGACTACGGTGAAGAATCCGAGGGCCTTAACATCGTGCAGGAGTACGTCAAGTCTCACTAGATGAGAATGTTTCATGATGCAAACACTTGTGTTGGGCATTTTGGTCCTCGGTTTCATTTATACTTTATTCTCGGGCTTCCTATTGTTCGAAGTTTCAAGTGTGAGCCTAGCAGATATCGTCAATTTGGACCTCTGAACCTTTGTTTATCAGGCAGCTGCTGCCTTTAGCGTAAATCATCAAGAGCTGATAATATATTTCTCTTTGCAATATTACAATTTTGATTTTTTGCTCTGTCGCTGTTGCATGTTCCATTTGACATCATTGTGTTTGTCCCTATGACTTATATTTGGTTATGGCGATGATGGTATAAATCAGCAAAAGAAATAGCGCTCCAAATTGTTTGAGCTGACCCCCCAAATTCAGTGTGCATTTAAGATGCTTCCTCATCCAGATGCCTGTGAAGTTCTGAGTTTGAAGGAGCTCTGTAGGAAAAACAAAAATTGGGCTCCAAATTGTTTGAATTCCTGACAAAATTTTGTTTGTTAACCTGTATTGAATTCTTTTTAGCTGCTATTTTCTTGATTTTACCTTCACGAGAAGGAGCATATGTGCTGTGAATTTGTACACGAGAATCCTCAATATATGCTGTAAATTTGTACAAACCACAAACTGCCTATAGATGCTGAAGACATTTCTAGGCTTCCCATAAATGTTCCTTCTCCTTAAACCTAAATGCCTATACTTTTTCCTTAACTATTTCTTTAATGTATCAAGTTTCTAATTACTACTTCAGATGCACACATTTCAACAAAATTTAGTTTTTTAGTGTTTTCAAGTCAAAATATTCAAATTGAAATGGAAATTAGAGTCCAAACGAAGTAAAACTAAAAATAAAACTTGGTAAAAACACAAAAGCAAGAACTATGGATTGCCACAAGTGGCAAACAAGATCAATGTGAGGTTTGGCTCCACGTCATTGGTGATGCATGTTCTCATGATCTGCTCACTTGGGTCCCAATACTTAATTGGGCCGTGTGGCCGATTTTCGTGTTTTGACACTTTTGCAAAAGTTTAGCCGGATTTGACCCCATGTAACATCCTAAAATTCTAAATTTTGGAATGTTAGTAATCGAGGTAAAATTCAATGATGTTTTCTCGTACTAGTAACTTGTTTAATACTCCTTCCGTTTCTTTTTAGTTTGCATATAAGATTTGGTCAAAGTCAAACTTTGTAAATTTTGACTAGCTTTGTAAGAAAAGATATCAACTTCCACACTATGAAATTAATAATATTAGATGCATGATGAAATTAATTTTCATAACATATAACTTTAGTATTGTAGATGTTAATAATATTTTTTCTATAAATTTAGTCAAACTTTATAAAGTTTGACTTTGACCAAATTTTATATGCAGACTAAAAATAAACGGAGGGAGTACTTCATGCATGTAGTCATAATGATGCTGTGCTATTTCCTTCTTGTTCCTTGCATGCATGCAGACGTATTAATGATCCCAGATAGCAAGAAGAAAAGTCGGCTTGCAAAGTAGTCATTAAATTTTACCTAGATACCTGTAATTTGAGTTTGTGGCCTTGTATAAGGGAATAGAGGGAGTAATTTAAATAGGAGTAATTAAAACTTGTTTGTGTTGCTTGTTGTTAGTTAATTTTGACTAGGATTTGAATCTTTTGCTGTTATAATGAATATTCAAAAGAGAGGGAATAAAATGACTTTCCCAATTATTCATTTGCATCTTACTAGTAAGCTTGCACGTGCAATGCACCTCCCGATTAATATATGTACTTACTCGAACACTGTGAAAACTTTAAAATTCAAATTGTTCATGGAACAACATAGCTACCCGATTCAAGTAGAGGGGAATATTTATAATTACCAATCATATACCTACACTTTTTTTCTTGGGCGACTTATTCATAAAATCCATAATCAGTGAAAAAATGTGTGACATATTTAAATAAATTATTTTTTCAAGCTATATGAACCCAACTAAAAGAACACAATAACCGGTGTACCATGAATCTTTGTTTAGTCCCATACAAGACTATTTTGCAAAGGCTTTGGTAAGAATGCTTGATATTTCCCTTTGTAAGAAGAAGAAACTTGCAACTCAGATAAAATAAACTTGCAACTTCATGCGGCCAGCACACATATGAAATACACCCGTGAGCCAGTTCAAAAACAAGACTACTGTGTAGTATACATGTTACACCGAGAAAATATTTTTCAAAATAGTCGCTTACCAAATCATCATCTAATGTTGACAAGAAGCATCTACAATAGCCATCTGAATCACTTGTATTTATCTATTTGGAAGGACAAGGGCAGCACTAGATTGGATCATGGGTTTTGCAAAGCTGAAATTTCAGCAAATCTGCGATCAGTATACATATAAGCAAGAAATCGATGAAATCAACACTTTTGAAACAGAAAAATAATGATAGACAAATAGAAACCCATTTTAACATTTTGTACCAGCATGTTGATTGATAAAGGATAATTAGTAGGGTATATCATGTGTTTATCTTCTACTTTGCATTTTTCGTGTTTCAGAGAGAAGAATAATAAATGATATGTAGGTTAAAGGAAGAAATTTTATTGTAGGTGACCAAAAAACAACATTCTTTTGCTCTGTACTAAGAAAATACTAATCAAGCAAACAATGGTAGAATCTATCATCAAGTCTTTGGATCGATCCACTATCCATAAGCAGAACATACCCAAGTATGGAGTGAAAACCAGTGAGTGCGAGCATTAGCCATACGCCTCCTTGTTCTTGTTTTTGCACCTTTGCAAATTCAACACCACCTTCACTAACATACACCTACCAATACATGAGTTAGCAGAATCATACTCCCTCCGTCTCAAAATAAGTGTCTCAACTTTGTACTAACCTCAGTACAAAGTTGTACTAAGACGCTTATTTTGGGACGGAGGGAGTACTTCTTACCACAATCACAACACTCTATATTCAGTATGAATAAGTGTAATTTTGAAACAACAAGAGCAAATTTTACTAGCTATAAATTGCTTCCATCATGTGACCATGTAGGCTCGCACGAGCATGATATATGTCACTTGAACAGCTGGAATGGAAGGGGGGAAATATTTGAAATCAGAACCCCAAGGACGGCAAGAACCAACATTTGATAGGAAGACAACCCAATTTTACCCCACAAGGTATGTGAAGAAAAACATACTTCTCCATGTTGGATTTGTGTTGCGCTATGACCGCACTGGCGAACACCAAAGAAAATTAAAGTTATACCTTGCCTTTCTGAGAGAGCTTGTGAAGACCTATAAGAGATGACACCTAATGCTATAATTGAGGAACAAACCAGTATAAAGCACTACATGGTGACATTATGTCGAAGAGGCGGTGTTGACCATCATACTACTTGCTTTCCGAACTACTGAAAATCTAAGCAAAAGTAGAAAGGAACCAAAGAGGCAATTGGATTTCCCTAGATTGGTTCATCCATGAATGTAATATTATGTGCTGTAAAAACAGAAAAATAGAAATGGATGTCTTTTCATTCCTACAGGAATGGTACTAAAATTACCTGGCTTGTTGTCAACACCAGACAAAATCCATGTGCTACATGTTCCCGTTACCTGGCTTATTGTCAACACCACACTAAAACTGTACAAAGACGTATGCTTATAGGAGTAATTTCTCAGAAGAATGGCTCATCATGTAAAAGCAGAATAATTTATACAGTTGTACATATGAGTACTGTGCATTGACTGTACTTTATTCTGTCACATCACATTCTTTTTTAGGAACATATAAGAACAAACTTGCTTGCTTACATCAGACCTGCAACTTCTGATGAGGACATCAATACAATTGTTGCACCCACAGCCCCTGCTGCTATACATACTGGACCAATTACTAGAGCTCATGCACGCCAACTAAATTACCAGGTACTTTCGTTTCTTGGTAATGATTCTAATGTTCATGAGAATATGATGCTGCCTAAATTGGATACATTTGTTTTACTTACAAATGAAGGGCCTAGCTTGGAGAAGGATGAACATTGGAGCAAGAACAAGCATGGAGATGATGGCATGCGCAAGGGGAACAAGAACGGAGTTACAAGTGATGATTTCAGGACTTTGAAGCCACCATAATGGGTGCATGAAGCCTTGGACGAAATATACAAGACGCCACTTCATAAATTTCATCCCGAGGCTATTTTAGGTGCTGCGTCACCTTATTATTGGGCCAGGCCCATGTAATTTCGAAATACATAAGTATAGGCTATTTTTAGAGTCCGTATGTGTGGGGAAACAAGAGATAGGGTTGATTTCGGACCCCTCCACCAAGGGCCACGAAATTCCCCCCTCTTCCTCCATATATACAACCCTTAGGGCATCGTTTAGACTTTGGGGGTTTTGTTTAGATTAAAAGTTCGCCATAGCTGGAACTTCGCGTACTTCGTTTGTGTTCAACGACCAGACAAAGGCGTCACAGAACCCCACCTTGATCAATAAAGCTTTCATCTTATATTCGCAATATCCAGATTGCAATCTCAGTTTCTTGCTTGTTCTTCGTTTGCTCGCAGGAAACAGACCCTCGTGGTCAGGTTGATCGTGCTCCGGCGTGGTCAATAACCTCTCGGAGTTGGTTTAGCGATTGCTAAGGCGCGGCGTCCTCGCACGTTCATAGTCAGATCGTCAAAGTCGACTGCCACCAAAGCGATATCCATCATCTCATCGAAAGACGGGACACCTTTGCCTCTATCAAGTGGTATCAGATTTCCAGGTTGCTCGGTGAGATTTTACAGTTTTTCGTAGTTTAGATCGAGTCTGTTCTTCATACCTATAGTCCACGAAAAAGCCACAAAAAAAATTAGGGTTAGTTCATCATATCCGAACCAATCTGAGCCTTTGCATAATCTTTTTAGGGTTTTGCTTTGTTGAATTTGCGGTTGCATCGTCGTGTCTAGTTGCTGGTCTTAGAGTCTAGTCTTTTAGAGTTTCGAGTTCTGGTCATAAGTTGTCACGCCGCCGCCGCACCATCATCATCACCCCTGCCATCTACCACCACCGCTTATCCGCCACCGCTTCGAATCCGTATCCATATACCACCACAGCTGTCATATACCACCACCGCTGCCATCTACCACCATATATCCACCACCAATCCGAGTTCTTGTCATATTAGGTTTGTTTTCGAGATCCATCTAGATTCCGATTCGTGTTTCCTTGCCGGAGTAGGTTTCGGAAAAAAAAAGAGTCCGGAAACCACGCTCCGTTTAGGCCCAAAATTTTTCAAAAACGCATTTTTTGAAAAAATTTCTGGCTATCCTATTTTTAGGTGTTTTTGAGTGTTTTGAGACAGGTGCCATTATAGAAAGTTTTTTTGACCCGTTTCCAGTTTTTGGGTCCGGGCAGTCGAAAAAAAATTGGTCGAAAAAATTTCGTGCCCATCCTGTCAGTTTGAGCTAGGAAGAGTTTTGAGACACTCGCCATTATAGTGATTTTTCGCAAAAAAAAGAGCGAAAAAAAATTCCAGAGTGTGCTTTTCCCTTGTTTACATGCCGCGCCGTGATTTTGTTGGTGTTCTAGGCTCGCGTCTCTAGCACAGTCTAGCCTAGGACCAGCACAGTACCGTCGTTGAGCGTTTATTCAACTTTGCATCTCTGAATTGATTATTGCTGACCCTTTTTGCTACCATATTATAAGCCTTCCCAGCTCCACATACATCTACGTCGTGCGTTTGACTCTCCCTGGTAATCGCTCTATCCAAGCTTTGAGAGTTTTTGACTACAACGGTTGCCGATCACCGCCTGCTGCTGGGTAAGAACTGGTAAGAATTTGAGATTTGCTTGACGGATTTGTGACACCCACCACCACCTCTTGTTAGTAGTCTGTAGGATCATATTCTTGTGTGTTTCTATTGCTGCTAACCATGCCAGGATCACAAGCCGACGAGACTGACTGGGAGAACATGACGAATAAGGATTTGCATGATAAATTTCAGCAAATGATGAGTGGACAGGTGCAAGACGTGCTAAACAGATTTGAAGAGGCCATGGAGAAGATAGATGGCATGGAGAACACGTTCGAAACAATGCTCGATAACAAGTTTAATGAATTGCTCGCGCGTCTTCCACCACCACCACCCGCTGCACCTAACGCACCTCTCCAACAACAACAACAACGACTACCTCCACGTCGCGAAATAGACCTCCGCCGAGCGAGCCGTGTTCCTCTTGCGTTTGGCCAAACTGTTGGTGCTGCTGTTGATACTTCTGTGGCTCCTGCTGCTGATGCGGAGGAGGATGATTATGTGGGAGATTACGAGGATGAGGTTGCTCAAAATCAGAACTACGTGCAACCACCAGCACCACCACCAGCAGGTCGACCTCAGGTATATATTCGTAATGGTAGGCCTGCACCACCACCTCAGGTACGAGATGATGTCCATATTCCTAAACTGAAATTGAATATTCCACCATTTGAGGGTAGATATGTTCCTGATATATATTTTACTTGGGAGTTAGAAACTGAACAACGTTTTACATGTTTACAATATCCCGAGGAGAGACGGGTTGCTGCTGCTGTTTGTGCTTTCACTAGTTTTGCATGTGTCTGGTGGTCTGAACATTGTAGATTATATCCTATTCCAACTACTTGGGCTGCTTTGAAAACTGCTATGCGTACGCGTTGGGTTCCACCATATTATCAACGTGAATTGCTTCAAAAATTGCAGCGTTTAAGACAAGGAAAAAATTCTGTAGAAGAATATTATCAAGAATTACAAACTGGCATGATTCGATGTGGTATTGTTGAGGAGAATGAAGCTATGCTTGCACGTTTTCTGGGTGGATTAAATAGAGAGATTCAGACCATTCTAGACTATAAGGAGTATACTAATATCACTCGTTTATTCCATCTTGCTTGTAAAGCTGAACGTGAAGTGCAGGATCGACAAGCATTGGCGCGAACTAACTTTTCTGCAGGCCGACCTTCATCATGGACACCGCGTGCATCTTCTACTTCAACTGCACCAGCACCTCAATCAGGTGCCTCCTACAGCCGTGATACAAGAAAACAGGAACAACCACCATTATCCGCCAAGAGCGCACCTGCCGGGCCTGCACAGAGTTCTTCTTCTTCCAGGGCATCAACAGGGCACACAAGTGATATTATTTGTCGTCGTTGTAAGGGAGGAGGTCATTATGCGAGAGAATGTGATGAGGACATGACTACCTTGGATATGACCAAAAATATTGCATATATGCATATTTGTCAGGTGATTTCTAGTGCCATCGGGATTACCGCCTATTCGAGGGATTGAGCATCAGATTGACTTAATTCCCGGTGCTTCACTGCCAAACCATGCGCCATACCGTACCAATCCAGAGGAGACGAAGGAGATTATGCGTCAAATACAAGAGCTCCTCGACAAAGGTTATATACGCGAATCCCTTAGTCCTTGTGCTGTTCCTATTATTCTAGTGCCGAAAAAGGATGGTACATCACGTATGTGTGTTGATTGTAGAGGCATTAATAATATTACTATTTGTTATCGGCATCCTATTCCTAGGCTAGATGATATGCTTGATGAATTGAGTGGCTCTACAATTTTCTCCAAAGTTGATTTGCATAGTGGATACCATCAAATTCGTATGAAATTGGGAGATGAATGGAAAACAGCATTTAAAACTAAGTTTTGATTATATGAGTGGTTAGTCATGCCTTTTGGGTTAACTAATGCACCTAGTACTTTCATGAGATTAATGAACGAAGTTTTACGTGCTTTCATTGGACGATTTGTGGTAGTTTACTTTGATGACATATTGATTTATAGCAGATCTTTGGAAGAACATTTGGAACATTTACGTGCTGTTTTTATTGCTCTACATGATGCACGTTTGTTTGGTAACCTTGGGAAGTGCACCTTTTGCACCGACCGAGTATCTTTTCTTGGCTATGTTGTTACTCCACAGGGAATTGAAGTTGATAAAGCCAAGATTGAAGCTATTGAGAGTTGGCCGCAGCCCAAAACGGTCACACAAGTGAGGAGTTTTCTTGGCCTCGCTGGATTCTATAGGCGTTTTGTGAGAGATTTCAGCACCATTGCTGCACCTCTCAATGAGCTTACAAAGAAAGATGTGCCTTTTCTTTGGGGTACCGCACAGGAAGAAGCCTTCACGGTATTGAAAGATAAGTTGACACATGCTCCTTTACTCCGACTTCCTGATTTTAATAAGACTTTTGAGCTTGAATGTGATGCTAGTGGAATTGGATTAGGAGGTGTGTTATTACAAGATGGCAAACCTGTTGCATATTTTTCTGAAAAATTGAGTGGGCCTAGTCTGAATTATTCTACTTATGATAAAGAATTATATGCTCTTGTTTGGACTTTAGAAACATGGCAACATTATTTATGGCCCAAAGAATTTGTTATACATTCTGATCATGAATCTTTGAAACATATTAAAAGTCAAGCTAAACTGAATCGTAGACATGCTAAATGGGTTGAATTCATCGAGACTTTCCCTTACGTCATTAAACACAAGAAGGGAAAAGAAAATGTTATTGCTGATGCATTTTCTCGTCGCTATACCGAAAATTTTATAGTCCCACCTCCCACGGTTTTTTTGGTACCTCCTCCCACCTCTTCCTAAAACATCAAAAACCGAAAAAACCTCCTCCTAAGGCCCGAACCCGCACCTATCCACATGCGACCCTCAATAGACGTACGAAGATTAACCTGCGACAAAAAAAACCTACGACGATTAACCAGCGACGAGTCCTGTTCTCGAGCGAGACCTACCTTCGTGGCCGCCCTACGTCTCCCTTCGCTGCCCTCCATCCTCGCCGCCCTCCATCCTGGTCGAGGCAGCCGCCCCGCTTCACTCGTCGTCCTCCATCCGCGTTGACCACCGCCCCCCGCCTTCCCCTACCTCTCGCTCAGCCACCTCCACCACCCCCACCCTTCTCCCCAATGTCGGATCCGCTTGCAGATCGTCAAGTTAGGTGGCGGAGCTCCACGTCAATGAAGCTGCTCCCGGATCTGCGGTTGCGCGGCTATGGCGGAAGGGGCTCGAGGTGGCCGCCGTCGCCGCGGAAGACCAATCCCCCACCTTGTCCAGAATCGCTTCCTCCGCCATGTTCCACCGAGGAAGGTAAGAGCCCTGCACACGATCCCGACGACATCAGGGTCTTCACATCGCCTCCACCTCCTCGGCGCCCTCACGTCGCCGTCCTTCCTCCACCCCGATCTCCTCCGAGCCCTGCCGCCTCCGAGCTCAGGACCTAGCCGACGCCGACCTCTCCTCGGCGTCCCCACGTCGCCATCCTCTCCTCCACGATCTCCTAGAGCCCTGCCGCTGCTATCACGTCCGACCTCACAACCCACCAACCTTTCTCAGGTTTGGACCATTCCTTCACCATTTTTTCAGATCTGCGCTCAAATTATTCTATTGGCTGAACACCAAGTCCGGAGGAGGAGAACGCCTGTGTCAGGTTTCAGCTATCTCCCGAGATCAGTAGCATACTACTAGCATATATGATCTGGTTTTGAACTCACAGGGAGCACCCGTATGATCTGGTTCTGAACTCACAGGAAACAGCCTAAATTTGTTACTTTGTAATGCAGTGAAAATACATGCATTCGGCGTTCAGGACTAAACAGGAAAGAACCTGAACCCCAAGGTGGCACTCAGTTTTCTGTGTTTCAGTCGCAGTGCAAGGTCAGCATCCTCTTTTGTTTGGCGGTAATAATCAGTAACATCTTAATGCACATTCTATTGTTTTTTAAAGATAATATGGATGCAGCTCAATTCCAATCTGACACTTGTTAAGATTTTCACACGTTAATTTATGCCAAGATAGCAGACATGAAGTTAATGTATGCTCAAGTTAATGTGGATGAGAGTGGCTGAATGCACCATCAATGGATGTAAATTTCTCACTGTTGCTGGTTTTTATTTGTTCAGTTGCAGGCACTCTACATGGACGAGAATTTATCACTATCACTGGTTTTGTTTCTTCAGTAAAAAGCATTGTCTACTACCTATCGAGTTGAAACTGATGAAGTTGTTTCTGTAGTTATTAGCCCTATAAATAGCAATGCGTGTGTTGCATCTGATGTGCATGAGTTCAACCTAGCGATCTCCTGGGAGAAGAAAAACAGAGCCACAACAGCCCTGACGAAGATCTCCATCTGTGGTCCGAGGACCAACCATGACGTCGAGCTGCTACAGCTTGGAGTCAGGAGTCGTGTTCGCACCCCGGCGTGTCCCAGTATGTGCTTTGGAAGAGATGCGTCAATCTCAGAAGACCCTGATGCGTCCACATTATTTGCTTCAGAAATAGATAGCAGCTCTCCGATGTAGTAAGGAGAAAGCAAGAATGACAGAGCATCCTCGTGTCAAACTGAACACACCCTGTCACTTCTCCATTATTTAATTCAGAAACAGGGAGAAACAACTGCTATCTCTGAATACATTTAAGGTTGTTTCTCTTATCTCTATTCTGATGTACATGCATCTTCCCTTCTATCTTCCATACATATATGTGCTAGAACCCATGCCTTTTTTTCCTGTAAATGTGCGACAGATATGTGCAGCAAAGTAGTCTTCATGTGAGAGGAAGCAAAGAAGGTATGAGGCTATGCAATAATGCTCCATGTTAGTTGGAAGTCCAATCTCGGCTTGAGTACCGCTCTTTAAGCAAAATTACTAGCAACATATCTTATCCTAGATGATTCTTGCTTAAACAACTTTAGAAGCACAACTATCAGTATGTGCACTTAATAAAATGCAATTCTGAGTGCAGATGCTGAAAATATTTTGGAAATTATACATTATTCAATCTCCCAGTTTGTGATTTGCTTTTTGTTTATGAAAAGGTGTGACGAAATCTTTTGTTTATGTTTTCCAGAAATGTACAAACGAGTGGCATGTGTCATCTATAGCATGTCCCCTTTGTGTGAAATGTACATGCAACTCTTGACAGCTACTAACATGAAGTTGCACTCAGACTCTCGCATGGACTAAAGAGTTATTGTCGGTATGTACCACTGTTTAATTTTTACAGTCCATAGGTTTATTTATATGGCCAGTATTGATCTCAAGGACAACATACTGTAATTTCCTCTATTACTTATCAATATTTCTGTAACTACAGTCAC
This sequence comes from Triticum aestivum, assembly GCF_018294505.1. Classification (NCBI taxonomy): domain Eukaryota; kingdom Viridiplantae; phylum Streptophyta; class Magnoliopsida; order Poales; family Poaceae; genus Triticum; species Triticum aestivum. The sequence goes on along the minus strand of NC_057798.1, from coordinate 360,469,346 downwards.
TCACATTCAAAATTTTATTTAGAGGAACTACAACATGTATTTTACTGACTTGGACATTCAACTAAGGAATACAAAAGGTTCAAGGCATATGCGGATAATTGAAGTTTTATATTTGTGGACAAGGGAGACCTGCCTAAATTAGAAGGTAGAGTAGGAATCAGTGGGTTCCTGCTGACAGTGGTTGCAAGCACATAGGGATAGGAAATGAAGATGAGATCAAATCTCCTCATTCCATCTCATCTCGGTTCCTGGCAAATGGGGTTCGGGTTGAGTTGTTCGTTTGATCGACCACAATTTTTGGGTGCTTATGAAATATGCAACGCGTGTACTGCGAAGCGAGATATCTAATTTGATTTTCTTGGGTAAACCATACTCTTGACATTCCAAAATCTCTACTATTAAAGGTGTAATTTGATTGTTTAACTTCATACTTTGACCATAAATCTCTGAAAAATATTTAATTGACTGTTAAAAGTCGTAATCATAAGAAAGTGAGTTTGTGGTTGTTGAATGAAATATTTTTTCCTATGTATGGTTGCCTGCACCTGCACCTGTTCGATCTCCTCTATTTCAGATCCTATCTCAGACCGAGTTATTTAGTGCCAAATTCGTCAAAAATTAGTACTGAATTATTAGCAGTTAGTACTGATCTATTGAGTGTTGAAATACACCATTCTTAAGCTTGTCATTGTAAACCTATTGCAAAACTTGCTTATTTATTGTCAATTCCATCCTATTTTGAAACAAAGATTCTGAATGTTCAAAATTTATGTCATATATGTTGTATTCTTGGTCCATTTGTTTTACAAAATATTAAAAAATGGTCGCCGGCCACATCGGCGTAAGAAGAGCAGGCAACTCACGAGATTCGTCCAAGAGGGGAAGAGAGAGGGAGGAGGAGGATACGTCCGTTCGCGCGGGTGCTACTGGTTAATCTTATGTCGAAACTGCTCTTACCTGACGAGAAAACTAAGATGTGCAGCTGCATGGTGTTTATCTTATGTCCAAACTGTTTTCAGTTAGCTTCTAAGAATATTGTATAATACATTAGAATATATTATATTGTGCATGCATCCAACTCGGAAGGACTCATGAATTCTGCTGAAAAAACACTCGTTCTAAATAACCTTCCCATGGAACTGTTTGATCTGTATGCAATGTGTCGTCTCTGATTCTACAGCAATTGAGTTTGTGCTGGGATCGCACAAATGGCCTGCTGCTCGGTGTTCAGTGTGCTGTTTGATGAGTACTTGCGGTGCTTGTAGGCCCAGGCACCCAGCGGAGCAAGTGCCGGTCCCGGGTGCCCTACTAAATCATGTTTTCTTAGCTCTACTGATTAGCGTCGGTGAACTAAGATTAATCTGGATGTGTGCAAGTAAGATATGCATTTTTTAGCAAGAGGAATTGTAGTTATTAAATCATTTTGTAGCATCTGAACCGGAAAATGTTCTTGTCATCCGAGGAAGATAACATTCTTTCTCAAAGTGCAGGGTTTCCTTTGTTTCTGCTTGGTCACTAAACTGCACACCAATGTGGCCTTTGTATACTCAATTGAAGAATGGATGTTTCCCGTTTACTGTGCATCATGCTACGACTACAAGGCAACTCAAATTTAGTTTCAGTTTTCTTCAGTGCGGATCAGTAAGCTGTTTATCTTACTTTCACTTTTAAATTGTTTGCTCTATCACTACACGCATGTGTTCCTATCTACGTCATTTCTCTTAATTCTAAGATGTTATGAATAGGTTATGAGAGTGGATTTCTACTCTCAGGTGTACTACACCCGAGTTTGCAAACAATTGGGAAAACGCAATCAAACAAAGTTGAAAAACTCTGAAAATTTGAGACATCAGACTTTATCAAATATTCGAGCTTCTTGCAAAATTTCAGCCAAAAATAACATCTGAGGAGTTCTCGCCAAAAAACAAAATCAATGTTCAAAGTTTTGTGCACTGTTTGAGCAGTGATTTTGTTTTTTATGGTGAGAGCTCCTCGGATGTTATTTTTTGCTCAAATTTTGCAAGAAGCTCAAACAATTGAATATTATTTTTGTCTCAAAATTTCAGATTTTTTGGATTTGTTTTATCACGTTTTTCAGTTTTTTTGAAATTGGGTGTACTACACTCGAGAGTTGTCACACCTTTCTATATGTCTCGTGGTTTTGTGTCTTATGCCTTGGAAGCTTTTTCACAATGCAATGCAAAGTCCTTTCATTTTCCTCCTGCACACCATCTCTCTCTGTATCCTCAGTCGCGTACTATAACATTTGACAACAAGTATGTGTTGTGTTGGTCTCAATGGGCTGGCACAGTACTGCAGACTATGGCTAAAGGCTATGTTTACAAACATAAATTAATGATTCAAAGAAGAGGAGCAGATGGTGATACGATATTTACCTCAAGGTTGATCAATCAGTGAACCGAGGGACTTATTATTCGGTGAGGCCAGCGGGCTATTCCATTTCCTGCGTTTCCTCTTCAGTATGTTGACTCCAATCTCCAGAGTCCTGGATGCTTCTTTCTTAGTCCATTTAAATGGGTAATTGTTTTTACCAGTTGGTACACGTTTTTCTTTCAATATGCTTTTTTTGTTCTTCAAATTGATTTGTTGATGGTACAAGGGAATCATTGAAAAAATGTCTTCTCATCAAGGATTGGACTGTGTTCTCATTATAGAACATAATTTATTATGTGAGGCATTTGCCATTGCAACATCTTGCCTAGGGTATATTTTTTCCCACTAAACTGAACTGCCTCGCAAACAAATTATATGTAATACCCCCCTTCTCCATAAATAAATAACATCTGCTCCGGCAGTAGGTCATGCTTGGCAGAATTGCCTCCTCCCGGTCTTCAACACTTCTGCAGGAATTGAGCGCCAGTGTGGTCGGGCCACATAGAACACCAACAAGCGACAACAACACACCACTCCGTAAGTTATTTTGGCTCATGTTTCGCTAAATTTGAAAGCGCGGACCTGCATGTGTATATAATTATATATACTTGTCCTTGTGGAAGTCAAGTTACTATTCTTCATAGCATTAAACACAATGAATTTTACAGGAATATTGATAGAGGGATTCTATAAATTTATTTACGACTTTAAGATTATGTTTACTCTATAGTTTATGGTTCAATTTGTACCTTGCAAACTGGCAAGTAAAATATCACTTATTTAATTAACAGAGTGCTGTTAAAATGTGGCTGATTACCTTTTAAATGTTTTACATGATTCAGCGATATATGAGTATATCTCCATGTCTACTTGATACTTTTATACAGAATATGCAGCCAGAGTTTGGGCAATGATCAAAACATGGCTTGGTTTATATGATGTTCATCCTACGGATTGGGGAGGCATGGTTTCCGTCAAGGAGTGGTGGTGCAGCAACACTTGCGGGAGGTCGCAATCTCGAAGGCCGCTTCTTTCCCTTATTCTTATCTCTTGGGAAATCTGGAATGAGCGAAATGCTCGGGTGTTCTTCAACAATGCGACTCTGGTCGTTGTGCTTGTGACACACATCAAAGTGGAGGCATCATCGGGTTGCCTTGCCGGGTGAAATATTTGTGTAATATAATGCCACAAGAGTGATTCTTAAAATCTTCTTCTTATTCAATGAAAATGACAAGCCTTTTGACTTGTTTCAAACAAAATATAAACCCGAATGGATTGAAATGTTTAATATGTGCATACCATTTCTAGATTGAGAGATCTATTTACTGATGGCTGGTTCTTAAAGATGTCTTATGAAGTTGTGAAATTCTACGAGAAAAGGCTTGTGAGTGGAATTAATGAGTATGGTGCTTGTGAAGTTTCCTCCATAGCTCTTTTGCAATCAATCATTCATCTATTATTATGGTTAAATGGTCGTCCAAATCCGAAATACACCACATATTTTAGGTTGCATATATTTGTGTGTTACAATCTATTTCTTTCATATTTTTCAGTTGTTCCATTGTATGCATGCACATTGGAAGGCAGAAAGTAATGTTGGCTGGTCGCCAGAGAAGTAAAAAGGCTAACATCTTGAGTTGTATGGAGCATGGTTGTTTTCTTGAAGTTTCTGATGGACTGTATACCATTGACAGAGATGAATTGACTGAGAGGATTCGTTCATTCCATGAGAACAGGAGGGACATTTCCGTGCGGCCTTTCCCGCTTCCCCCACTCTCCGCCACCGCATGCTCCGGTGCATCTTCCCCGTCCGTCCTTCGCCGCCATGCTGCCCCCCGTCACCGTCGAGGTCGCGCACACTCCTTCCCCTCGGGCGGATCTCGATGCCGGCCATGTTGGCCCTGCCGTCGCCCAAGGTAACGTCGCGCCTGCCTGCAAGCGGTAGGGCAACGTGGTCGTGGAGGGCGGGAATCCGGCAGCCCCCGCCGCGAAGGCCCGCGCTTCGGGCGCCAACGCTGCTGCGCGATCTCGGCTGACGGCGGAGAAGGTCGCCAAGGCCGCCGGCGGCAAGAGGAAGAGGATTCCGGCTACAAAGAAGCCGCCTCCTTCATCTGCTCACTCCGCCTTGGAAAGAGGTGCCCCGGTGACGCCGCTATTAGAAACTATCCAGACGTTGGCAACATTGTTTGATAGTTGACCTGGGATGGACAACATCTCATCGTGCAACATGGTAAGTAACGTATTTTGCCTATTGTTATCATGGTTTATTGTTGTTTCTAATAGCTCCACGTGTAGATTTATCTTCCCTATGCATCCATTGACCGATACATCTTGTACGTCATCGACAAAGAGGCACGTCGTCTATATATATTATGGACCCTATTCAAACATCACTATCGTCAGTTGTTAAAAATTTGAGGCATGCACTGAAATTAAAAAGTTTTGCAAGGGATTTCAAAGAAGCACTCGAAATAAAGCTGCCTGGTTGGAATTCTGATATATCTAAATGGCAACGTTTATTTCCGTTTGGTATTCCAACGAGTATAGACGGGTAATGAATTCATAATAAAAACATTTATTTTTGTTATCACTATCTTTATATTATTAATTTAAAAATTCCAGGAATGTGTCTGGCTATTTTGTTTTTCATTTTATGCTCTGGTGGAACGGTAAAGAATTGGCCAAGCCGGTTTGAGCGGTGAGTATTGTCTGTTGCATGTTCTAAGACTTTCGGCGTGAAATTTTCATACTAACTACATATATTGTTTGTGCAGGATGGGTATGAGTTGAGGAATCAGTTTTTATTATACTTGCTAAAACATCGTGGGAATGAAGCTAAAGGGAACTTTCCTGATATTGTAAAAGAATTTCTTAAACACATCATCTAGATATTGATAGTTTTCTAATAGATGTTAAGGTCGAACATCGCTCAGTTTGTTACATGGACATGTCATTATTTTTTCTTTTTGTTATCACTTTACATTGCAAAAACGGAGGAAGTAATTAAATAATTGTCTTTGTGTTATATTGTTTGTACGTGTTATATTTAACATGTAACTCGTGCAAACTATTTCAAGAGCCCGTGGCAATGCACGGGCATTCTCTAAGAAGTTGGTTGTATTATTAACCATGCTCTAAGAAGTCGTCATGTCATCTACAGCTAACCTCTTAGCCGGCATGTACAATAGTAAGTTTTAGACATGTACTATACCCGCGATATTTAGCATGAATTATCTTTATGTGACTTCAACAAACTATTTCAGAAGCCCGTGGCAACGCACGGGCACTCTACTAGTAGGAGTAGTTTCTCAGAAGAATGGCTCATCATGTAAAAGCAGAATAATTTATACAGTTGTACATATAAGTACTGTGCATTGACTGTACTTTATTCTGTCACATCACATTCTTTTTTAGGAACAGATAAGAACAAACTTGCTTGCTTACATCAGACCTGCAACTTCTGATGAGGACATCAATACAATTGTTGCACCCACAGCCCCTGCTGCTATACATACTGGACCAATTACTAGAGCTCATGCACGCCAACTAAATTACCAGGTACTTTCGTTTCTTGGTAATGATTCTAATGTTCATGAGAATATGATGCTGCCTAAATTGGATACATTTGTTTTACTTACAAATGAAGGGCCTAGCTTGGAGAAGGATGAACATTGGAGCAAGAACAAGCATGGAGATGATGGCATGCGCAAGGGGAACAAGAACGGAGTTACAAGTGATGATTTCAGGACTTTGAAGCCACCATAATGGGTGCATGAAGCCTTGGGCGAAATATACAAGATGCCACTTCATAAATTTCGTCCCGAGGCTATTTTAGGTGCTGCGTCACCTTATTATTGGGCCAGGCCCATGTAATTTCGAAATACATAAGTATAGGCTATTTTTAGAGTCCGTATGTGTGGGGAAACAAGAGATAGGGTTGATTTCGGACCCCTCCACCAAGGGCCACGAAATTCCCCCCTCTTCCTCCATATATACAGCCCTTAGGGCATCGTTTAGTTTGGGTTTTGTTTAGATTAAAAGTTCTCCATAGCTGCAACTTCGCGTACTTCGTTTGTGTTCAACGACCAGACAAAGGCGTCACAGAACCCCACCTTGATCAATAAAGCTTTCATCTTATATTCGCAATATCCAGATTGCAATCTCAGTTTCTTGCTTGTTCTTCGTTTGCTCGCGGGAAACAGACCCTCGTGGTTAGGTTGATCGTGCTCCGGCGTGGTCAATAACCTCTCGGAGTTGGTTTAGCGATTGCTAAGGCGCGACGTCCTCGCACGTTCGTATTCGGATCGTCAAAGTCGACTGCCACCAAAGCGATATCCATCATCTCATCGAAAGACGGGACACCTTTGCCTCTATCAAGTGGTATCAAATTTCCAGGTTGCTCGGTGAGATTTTACAGTTTTTCGTAGTTTAGATCGAGTATGTTCTTCATACCTATAGTCCACGAAAAAGCCACAAAAAAAATTAGGGTTAGTTCATCATATCCGAACCAATCTGAGCCTTTGCATAATCTTTTTAGGGTTTTGCTTTGTTGAATTTGCGGTTGCATCGTCGTGTCTAGTTGCTGGTCTTAGAGTCTAGTCTTTTAGAGTTTCGAGTTCTGGTCATAAGTTGTCACGCCGCCGCCGCACCATCATCATCACCCCTGCCATCTACCACCACCGCTTATCCGCCACCGCTTCGAATCCGTATCCATATACCACCACAGCTGTCATATACCACCACCGCTGCCATCTACCACCATATATCCACCACCAATCCGAGTTCTTGTCATATTAGGTTTGTTTTCGAGATCCATCTAGATTCCGATTCGTGTTTCCTTGCCGGAGTAGGTTTCGGAAAAAAAAAAGAGTCCGGAAACCACGCTCCGTTTAGGCCCAAAATTTTTCGAAAACGCATTTTTCGAAAAAATTTCTGGCTATCCTATTTTTAGGTGTTTCTGAGTGTTTTGAGACAGGTGCCATTATAGGAAGTTTTTTTTGACCTGTTTCCAGTTTTTGGGTCCGGGCAGTCAAACAAAAAAAATTGGTCGAAAAAATTTCGTGCCCATCCTGTCAGTTTGAGCTAGGAAGAGTTTTGAGACACTCGCCATTATAGTGATTTTTCGCAAAAAAAAGCAGCGCGAAAAAAAAGAGCGCAAAAAAAGAGAGCGAAAAAACAAAATTCCAGAGTGTGCTTTTCCCTTGTTTACGTGCCGCGCCGTGATTTTGTTGGTGTTCTAGGCTCGCGTCTCTAGCACAGTCTAGCCTAGGACCAGCACAGTACCGTCGTTGAGCGTTTATTCAACTTTGCATCTCTGAATTGATTATTGCTGACCCTTTTTGCTACCATATTATAAGCCTTCCCAGCTCCACATACATCTACGTCGTGCGTTTGACTGTCCCTGGTAATCGCTCTATCCAAGCTTTGAGAGTTTTTGACTACAACGGTTGCCGATCACCGCCTGCTGCTGGGAAAGAACTGGTAAGAATTTGAGATTTGCTTGACGGATTTGTGACACCCACCACCACCTCTTGTTAGTAGTCTGTAGGATCATATTCTTGTGTGTTTCTATTGCTGCTAACCATGCCAGGATCACAAGCCGACGAGACTGACTGGGAGAACATGACGAATAAGGATTTGCATGATAAATTTCAGCAAATGATGAGTGGACAGGTGCAAGACGTGCTAAACAGATTTGAAGAGGCCATGGAGAAGATAGATGGCATGGAGAAGACGTTCGAAACAAAGCTCGATAACAAGTTTAATGAATTGCTCGCGCGTCTTCCACCACCACCACCCGCTGCACCTAACGCACCTCTCCAACAACAACAACAACGACTACCTCCACGTCGCGAAATAGACCTCCGCCGAGCGAGCCGTGTTCCTCTTGCGTTTGGCCAAACTGTTGGTGCTGCTGTTGATACTTCTGTGGCTCCTGCTGCTGATGTGGAGGAGGATGATTATGTGGGAGATTACGAGGATGAGGTTGCTCAAAATCAGAACTACGTGCAACCACCAGCACCACCACCAGCAGGTCGACCTCAGGTATATATTCGTAATGGTAGGCCTGCACCACCACCTCAGGTACGAGATGATGTCCATATTCCTAAACTGAAATTGAATATTCCACCATTTGAGGGTAGATATGTTCCTGATATATATCTTACTTGGGAGTTAGAAACTGAACAATGTTTTACATGTTTACAATATCCCGAGGAGAGACGGGTTGCTGCTGCTGTTTGTGCTTTCACTAGTTTTGCATGTGTATGGTGGTCTGAACATTGTAGATTATATCCTATTCCAACTACTTGGGCTGCTTTGAAAACTGCTATGCGTACGCGTTGGGTTCCACCATATTATCAACGTGAATTGCTTCAAAAATTGCAGCGTTTAAGATAAGGAAAAAATTCTGTAGAAGAATATTATCAGGAATTACATACTGGCATGATTCGATGTGGTATTGTTGAGGAGAATGAAGCTATGCTTGCACGTTTTCTGGGTGGATTAAATAGAGAGATTCAGACCATTCTAGACTATAAGGAGTATACTAATATCACTCATTTATTCCATCTTGCTTGTAAAGCTGAACGTGAAGTGCAGGATCGACAAGCATTGGCGCGAACTAACTTTTCTGCAGGCCGACCTTCATCATGGACACCGCGTGCATCTTCTACTTCAACTGCACCAGCACCTCAATCAGGTGCCTCCTACAGCCGTGATACAAGAAAACGGGAACAACCACCATTATCTGCCAAGAGCGCACCTGCCGGGCCTGCACAGAGTTCTTCTTCTTCCAGGGCATCAACAGGGCACACAAGTGATATTATTTGTCGTCGTTGTAAGGGAGGAGGTCATTATGCGAGAGAATGTGATGAGGACATGACTACCTTGGATATGACCAAAAATATTGCATATATGCATATTTGTCAGGTGATTTCTAGTGCAAACTATTCAATAATCTATTTATGTTATCCAGAACAAAAATACTTCACACACTTTTGTGTTTTGTCTAATTGCAGGTGTATGGGACATTTGTACAATCCACATATGAAGATAAGGAAGAAAGAAATGTTTATTTGCTGTCCAAAAAGTTCTCTCACGTCACTTTTGGCCCAAGAGAAGATAGAGTCCAAGTCTCTCACGTTCTGGATTCAGATTCGGACTACACAGACACACCTGACTCAAAACGCACACAAGTTTTTCATACGGACTCCGAATTGGGTGATTCTTTTTTTGTTGGAAACTAGATTTCGTGCACTTTCCAACCCAGTTGGAATCACCTTCAAATTCGTCCGGAGCATTGAGTTGTGGACGAAACAATCTGATGCTGCAGCAGAATCCGAGTCAAACTACAAGTCCAAAGGTGTTACATCACCTCCACTTGGGCCCATTGGCCTTGTACGTCCTAGATTTAGTTTTAGGCTGCCTTGGGACGTCCTCCCACCTCCTTGGCCTCCACCCCTTGCTCCTATATAAGTAGATCCATCTAGTAGCTTTTCCTTGGGATTTGTTTAGTTAAAAGTTAGCCAACGCAACTTCGTGTACTTCGTTTGTGTCCAACGACCAGACCAAGACCGCTTTCGGATCCCCACCTTTATCAATACTTCATACATATTTGCAATATTCAGATTTCTTTTATCATATTCTTGCTCGTTCTTCGATTGCTTGCAGGAATAGACCTTCGTGGTCAGGTTGATCGTGCACCGGCGTGGTCAATAACCTCTGGAGATTGGTTTAGCGATTGCTAAGGCGCAACGTCGTGCACGTTTGTAGTCGGATCGTCAAAGTCGTCTCCACCAAATCGATAGTTACCATCTCATCGAAAGATCGGGACACCCCGCCTCTATCAAGTGGTATCAGAAGTTATTGTCCAAGAAAAAGCCACAAAACAAAAGTTAGATCTATTCATCCTTTGTCCTAGCCAGACTGAGCCTTTGCAATTTTCTTTTCATTGTTTGCATTATTGAATTATCGGTTGCATCGCCGTGTCGAGTTGCTGGTCTTAGTGTCTAGTTCCTTTAGAGTTTCGAGTTCTGTTCACATTAGTCACGCAGCCGCTGCATCATTATCCCATCTGCTGTCCACCATCCCATCCACCAATTTCCACCACGTGCTACGCACTGTTTATTGTCATAATCATAGTTGAGGTCACTCACATCTTCGCCTAATCGAATCTGCATCTTATCTAGTTTGTCTTGGAAAGAGGGAGAAAAAGAAGATAAAGAAAAAAAAGGAAAGAAAAAAAAAGAAAAAGAGGGAGAAGAAAAAGAAAAAAAAAGTGTGAGAAAAAAAAGAGAGAAAAAAAAAATTGGATCTATCTAGAATCAATCTCGTACCTGAATTCGGATTGGAATCTATTTTGCGCACTGTTCAGTAAAACAGGTGTATCTTACTCATCCGAAGTCCGTTTTGGCTCCGTGAGTACTCAAATTGAAGATAGCGACGAGCCGCATCTAAATTGTTGCAGAAGCAAGTTCAATATTTCACACCTCAAAATCGGCTTCTAAATAGGTCTTTTTGCCCTCCGAAGTTCGTGAACACAGCTTGTTCCAATTTTTCAGGCCAGTTTTAGAATTCTTTGACTCCTCATATCAACTCGGAATTGAGTGATTCTTTTTGCATTGGAAATCTTTAGTTAGTAGCATTCTTTGAAAGAATTTATCAGAAAATTGTCTCAAACTTTTCAAGAGGAAAGTTGGAGAGAGAGTTGTTGTATATCCTGCTTGGCAGTTGTTTTTCATCATTATCTTCACTGCCGTTGTGATCTTCACTTATATCTTGCTGTCAAGAGCTACTTAGTATCCTTCATTGATGATAGTTGTGCTACGCCGTGACCTTATTAGTGTTCTAGGCTCGCGTCTCTAGTCCGGTCTAACCTAGGACCAACACAGTACCGTCGTTGAGCGTTTATTCAACATTGCATCTTTGAATTGATTATTGCTAATCTTTTGCTACCATATATAGCCAACCCAGCTCCACATATTTCTACACCGTGTATACGTACGCTCCCCTGGCAATCACTTTACTCAATATTCGGAGTTACTTGACACCGCTGGTTGCCGATCACCGCCTGCTGCATGGTAAGAACTTGTAAGACATTGATATTTGCTTTACTGTGAGCGTTTTACCACCACATCCTAGTAGTTATAGGAACATTATTTTTGGGTTTTGTTTCTTGTTCTACTAATCATGACAGGATCCAGAGTCAATTCATGGGCTTTGTCGATCGCGGGAGACGTGCCACCACCTTTGCAAATACCACAACCGTCACGAGAGGTGCACAAACATCCAAATGCACATGATCAGGTTAATGTATCTATACCACCATTTAATGGCCGTTTTAAACCTGCTTTATATATTGAATGGGAGTTCGACATAAAAAATATATTTGCTTCCCATAGTTTCAATGAACATAAAAAGGTTAAGGTTGCGGTTGGTTCTTTCACTGGTTATGCTTTGGTTTGGTGGAGTGAATATTGTCAGTTACACCCTGATTATATACCTACTACTTGGGATGATTTGAAACTTGCCATGCGACATACTTTCGTCCCTGCTTATTATACTCGTGACATGATTAAGAAGTTGCAACACTTAAAACAAGGTAGTGAAACTGTAACAAAATATTATGATGATTTACAAACTACCTTGTTGCATTCCTCTTTAGAAGAAAGTGAAGATGATTTTATGGATAGATTTTGGGGAGGATTAAACCGTGATATTCAAGAGATACTAATTCATGAAGAGTGTTATCCTATGGACCATTTGTTTCATCTTGCTTGCAAAGCTGAACAGGAAATAAAACGACGTGTTGGCCACGAGGAGAACAAGCGCACGGTGCACATTCCAAGAGTTGATATGATTGTTCCTTCAACAACTAGGCATACTATGACAACCACATCCGTTGTTGTCAGGACTACATCACCTCCACCATGTGACACATCGCCCCCGAGAGTGGCTACATCATCTGAGTTGATCATAAGAGGTAATGACAAAGGTACTGATCTTCCATCTCTACATGAGAATGATGAATGCCTTGTCAATTTGAATGCACCATCTGATGAGCTACCCACTACTTTGATCACACCTCCTATTTTAGAGGACTACGTTGATAATTTGACTTTGCCATGTGATCAAACAACTGAAATACCAACAATTTTGAGTGCACCCATTGAATTAACTATTGATGCAAAAGAACCAATGTTTAATCATTTTGATATGACCTCTAATCTTGGTGATGATTCTGTGTTGAATGACTTATTGCATGTTTGCTTATTTAAGCATGTTGTAGCATGTAAATTTGATGCAAGTAAGGTTTATTCACCAATGTTGGGATGGTTTAATGATGAACATTGTCAATCTTTTGAAATGAATAAGAGCTTCACTTATATATGCAAACTGAGTTGCAATATTTTCATGCCTTCTACTTCTTGTGCTAATTTTTTGGCTTTAGATTTTATGAACTATGCAAGTTACTCATCTATTCATGTGTCATATATGCAAAAATCAAGGGAAGTAAAAATGGATGACATATACATATACAACATGTACACCTTGTCTCTTTTGTTAGCCACATTTCAGATTAAGCAACGCCGAGGACGGCTTTATTTTCAAGAATGGGAGGATGATGAGGACATGACTACCTTGGATATGACCAAAAATATTGCATATATGCATATTTGTCAGGTGATTTCTAGTGCAAACTATTCAATAATCTATTTATGTTATCCAGAACAAAAATACTTCACACACTTTTGTGTTTTGTCTAATTGCAGGTGTATGGGACATTTGTACAATCCACATATGAAGATAAGGAAGAAAGAGATGTTTATTTGCTGTCCAAAAAGTTCTCTCACGTCACTTTTGGCCCAAGAGAAGATAGAGTCCAAGTCTCTCACGTTCTGGATTCAGATTCGGACTGCACAGACACACCTGACTCAAAACGCACACAAGTTTTTCATACGGACTCCGAATTGGGTGATTCTTTTTTTGTTGGAAACTAGATTTCGTGCACTTTCCAACCCAATTGGAATCACCTTCAAATTCGTCCGGAGCGTTGAGTTGTGGACGAAACAATCTGATGCTGCAGCAAAATCCGAGTCAAACTACAAGTCCAAAGGTGTTACATCACCTCCACTTGGGCCCATTGGCCTTGTACGACCTAGATTTAGTTTTAGGCTGCCTTGGGACGTCCTCCCACCTCCTTGGCCTCCACCCCTTGCTCCTATATAAGTAGATCCATCTAGTAGCTTTTCCTTGGGATTTGTTTAGTTAAAAGTTAGCCAACGCAACTTCGTGTACTTCGTTTGTGTCCAACGACCAGACCAAGACCGCTTTCGGATCCCCACCTTTATCAATACTTCATACATATTTGCAATATTCAGATTGCTTTTATCATATTCTTGCTCGTTCTTCGATTGCTTGCAGGAATAGACCTTCGTGGTCAGGTTGATCGTGCACCGGCGTGGTCAATAACCTCTGGAGATTGGTTTAGCGATTGCTAAGGCGCAACGTCGTGCACGTTTGTAGTCGGATCGTCAAAGTCGTCTCCACCAAATCGATAGTTACCATCTCATCGAAAGATCGGGACACCCCGCCTCTATCAGAATGCAAATCTCCGCGTGTGATGATTGCTACCGAGGGTGGTGGATATGAGTCCGCTAGTGACTATGATGAGGAGACATTGGCTCTTATTACACGTGAAGAACATGGTGGAGATGATTCTGATCATGAGACGCAATACATGGCTCCTGAAGACGCTGACAGGTATGAATGTTTAGTTGCTCAACGTGTTTTGAGTGTGCAGGTCACACAAGCTGAGCAAAATCAGAGGCACAATTTGTTCCATACCAAGGGAGTTGTGAAGGAATGTTCTGTGCGCGTCATAATAGACGGAGGGAGCTGCAACAACTTGGCTAGCATGGAGATGGTGGAGAAGCTTTCTCTCACCACAAGACCACATCCACATCCTTACTACATCCAATGGTTCAACAACAGCGGCAAGGTTAAGGTAACACGTACTGTTTGTGTGCATTTTAGTATCTTTACATATGCTGATTATGTTGATTGTGATGTGGTACCTATGCAAGCATGTTCCTTATTACTTGGTAGACCATGGCAATCTGATAAAAATTCTGTACACCATGGTAGAAACAATCACTATACTCTTGTTCATAAGGATAAAAATATTACTTTGCTTCCTATGACTCCTGATTCCATTTTGAAAGATGATATTAATAGAGCTAATAAAGCAAAACAGGAGAAGAATAAGAGTGAAAATTAGATTGTGGCAAAAGAATTTGAGCAACAAATGAAGCCTAATAATAAACCATCTAGTGTTGCTTCTGAAATTAAATTGAAAAGTGCATGTTTATTTGCCACCAAATCTGATATTGATGAGCTAGATTTCAGCAAATCTGTTTGCTATGCTTTCGTGTGCAAAGAGGCATTATTTTCATTCGAGGACGTGCCTTCCTCTTTGCCTCCTGCTGTCACTAACATTTTGCAGGAGTTCGCTGACGTTTTTCCACAAGACGTGCCATCGGGATTACCGCCTATTCGAGCGATTGAGCATCAGATTGACTTAATTCCTGGTGCTTCACTGCCAAACCGTGCACCATACCGTACCAATCCAGAGGAGACAAAGGAGATTATGCGTCAAGTACAAGAGCTTCTCGACAAAGGTTATATACGCGAATCCCTTAGTCCTTGTGCTGTTCCTATTATTCTAGTGCCGAAAAAGGATGGTACATCACGTATGTGTGTTGATTGTAGAGGCATTAATAATATTACTATTCGTTATCGTCATCCTTGATGAGGACATCAATACAATTGTTACACCCACAGCCCCTGCTGCTATACATACTGGACCAATTACTAGAGCTCGTGCACGCCAACTAAATTACCAGGTACTTTCGTTTCTTGGTAATGATTCTAATGTTCATGAGAATATGATGCTGCCTAAATTGGATACATTTGTTTTGCTTACAAACGAAGGGCCTAGCTTGGAGAAGGATGAACATTGGAGCAAGAACAAGCATGGAGATGATGGCATGCGCAAGGGGAACAAGAACGGAGTTACAAGTGATGATTTCAGGACTTTGAAGCCACCATAATGGGTGCATGAAGCCTTGGACGAAATATACAAGATGCCACTTCATAAATTTCGTCCCGAGGCTATTTTAGGTGCTGCGTCACCTTATTATTGGGCCAGGCCCATGTAATTTCGAAATACATAAGTATAGGCTATTTTTAGAGTCCATATGTGTGGGGAAACAAGAGATAGGGTTGATTTCGGACCCCTCCACCAAGGGCCACGAAATTCCCCCCTCTTCCTCCATATATACAGCCCTTAGGGCATCGTTTAGACTTTGGGTTTTTGTTTAGATTAAAAGTTCGCCATAGCTGCAACTTCGCGTACTTCGTTTGTGTTCAACGACCAGACAAAGGCGTCACAGAACCCCACCTTGATCAATAAAGTTTTCATCTTATATTCGCAATATCCAGATTGCAATCTTAGTTTCTTGCTTGTTCTTCGTTTGCTCGCAGGAAACAGACCCTCGTGGTCAGGTTGATCGTGCTCCGGCGTGGTCAATAACCTCTCGGAGTTGGTTTAGCGATTGCTAAGGCGCGACGTCCTCGCACGTTTGTAGTCGGATTGTCAAAGTCGACTTCCACCAAAGCGAAATCCACCATCTCATCGAAAGACGGGACACCCTCGCCTCTATCAAGTGGTATCAGATTTCCAGGTTGCTCGGTGAGATTTTACAGTTTTTCGTAGTTTAGATCGAGTCTGTTCTTCATACCTACAGTCCACGAAAAAGCCAAAAAAAATTAGGGTTAGTTCATCATATCCGAACCAATCTGAGCCTTTGCATAATCTTTTTAGGGTTTTGCTTTGTTGAATTTGCGGTTGCATCGTCGTGTCTAGTTGCTGGTCTTAGAGTCTAGTCTTTTAGAGTTTCGAGTTCTGGTCATAAGTTGTCACGCCGCCGCCGCACCATCATCATCGCCCCTGCCATCTACCACCACCGCACCGAATCCGTATCCATATACCACCACCAATCCGTGTCCATATACCACCACCGATCCATATCCATATACTACCACCGCTACCACCACCGCTGCCATTTACCACCACCATATATCCACCACCAATCCGAGTTCTTTGCTTATTAGGTTTGTTTTAGGGATCCATCTAGATTCCGGTTCGTGTTTCCTTGCCGGAGTAGGTTTCGGAAAAAAAAAGAAAAAAAAAGAGTCGGGTAGCCACGCTCCGTTTAGGCCCAAAATTTTTCGAAAACGCATTTTTCGAAAATTTTTCTGGCTATCCTATTTTTAGGTGTTTCTGAGTGTTTTGAAACAGGTGCCATTATAGGAAGTTTTTTTGACCCGTTTCCAGTTTTTGGGTCCGGGCAATCAAAAAAAAAAAATTGGTCAAAAAAATTTCGTGCCCATCCTGTCAGTTTGAGCTAAGAAGAGTTTTGAGACACTCGCCATTATAGTGATTTTTCGCAAAAAAAAAGAGCGAAAAAAAAAATCCAGAGTGTGCTTTTCCCTTGTTTACGTGCCGCGCCGTGATTTTGTTAGTGTTCTAGGCTCGCGTCTCTAGCACAGTCTAGCCTAGGACCAGCACAGTACCGTCGTTGAGCGTTTATTCAACTTTGCATCTCTGAATTGATTATTGCTGACCCTTTTTGCTACCATATTATAAGCCTTCCCAGCTCCACATACATCTACGTCGTGCGTTTGACTCTCCCTGGTAATCGCTCTATCCAAGCTTTGAGAGTTTTTGACTACAACGGTTGCCGATCACCGCCTGCTGCTGGGTAAGAACTGGTAAGAATTTGAGATTTGCTTGACGGATTTGTGACACCCACCACCACCACTTGTTCGTAGTCTGTAGGATCATATTCTTGTGTGTTTCTATTGCTGCTAACCATGCCAGGATCACAAGCCGACGAGATTGACTGGGAGAATTTATCGAACAAGGAGCTTCATGATAAGTTTCAGCAAATGATGACTGAACAGGTGCAAGATGTGCTGAACAATTTTGAAGAGGCCATGGAGAAGATCACTGGCCTTGAGAAGACGTTCGAAACAAAGCTCGATAACAAGTTTAATGAATTGCTCGTGCGTCTTCCACCACCACCACCCGCTGCACCTAACGCACCTCTCCAACAACAACAACAACAACTACCTCCACGTCGCGAAGCAGACCTCCGCCGAGCAAGCCGTGTTCCTCTTGCGTTTGGCCAAACTGTTGGTGCTGCTGTTGATACTTCTGTGGCTCCTGCTGCTGATGCGGAGGAGGATGATTATGCGGGAGATTATGAGGATGAGGTTGATCAAAATCAACACTACGTGCAGCCACCTGTACCACCACCAGCAGGTCGACCTCAGGTATATATTCGTAATGGTAGGCCTGCACCACCACCTCAGGTACGAGATGATGTCCATATTCCTAAACTGAAATTGAATATTCCACCATTTGAGGGTAGATATGTTCCTGATATATATCTTACTTGGGAGTTAGAAACTGAACAACGATTTACATGTTTACAATATCCTGAGGAGAGACGAGTTGCTGCTGCCGTTTGTGCGTTCACTAGTTTTGCATGTGTATGGTGGTCTGAACATTGTAGATTATATCCTATTCCAACTACTTGGGCTGCTTTGAAAACTGCTATGCGTACGCGTTGGGTTCCACCATATTATCAACGTGAATTGCTTCAAAAATTGCAGCGTTTAAGACAAGGGAAAAATTCTGTAGAAGAATATTATCAGAATTACAAACTGGCATGATTAGATGTGGTATTGTTGAGGAGAATGAAGCTATGCTTGCACGTTTTCTGGGTGGATTAAATAGAGAGATTCAGACCATTCTAGACTATAAGGAGTATACTAATATCACTCGTTTATTCCATCTTGCTTGTAAAGCTGAACGTGAAGTGCAGGATCGACAAGCATTGGGGCGAACTAACTTTTCTGTAGGCCGACCTTCATCATGGACACCACGTGCATCTTCTACTTCAACTGCACCAGCACCTCCATCCGGTGCCACCTCCAGCCGTGATACAAGAAAACAGGCACAACCACCATTATCTGCCAAGAGCGCACCTGCGGGGCCTGCACAGCGTTCTTCTTCTTCCATGACATCAACAGGGCACACAAGTGATATTATTTGTCGTCGTTGTAAGGGAGGAGGTCATTATGCGAGAGAATGCAAATCTCTGCGTGTGATGATTGCTACCGCGGATGGTGGATATGAGTCCGCTAGTGACTATGATGAGGAGACTTTGGCTCTTATTACACGTGAAGAACATGGTGGAGATGATTCTGATCATGAGACGCAATACATGGCTCCTGAAGACGCTGACAGGTATGAATGTTTAGTTGCTCAACGTGTTTTGAGTGTGCAGGTCACACAAGCTGAGCAAAATCAGAGGCACAATTTGTTCCATACCAAGGGAGTTGTGAAGGAACGTTCTGTGCGCGTCATCATAGACGGAGGGAGCTGCAACAACTTGGCTAGCATGGAGATGGTGTCACACCCTAGCTAGTCATGCATTAGAGTGTTGCATCATGTTTACTCTTCATCAGAAACTTGAAATGGGGATCTGTGAAACCCTCAGAATCATTTTGAAAATGACCCAAATAAAAATTTCTCCAAAAGGGTCCAAGAAAATGCTCATGTTGCTCTCTGAAAATATTGGACAGAGATAAAAATCAAACCAATATTTTTAGTGGCTCATGGACATTTATTTTGGGCATTTGGAATTAATGCATAAATATTTGCATTGGAAATATATTAATTATATATATTAATATATGCCCAAATATTATGCCAATTATAAAAGAGCTCTGGAATAATATAAATAGCTCCTGCAAAAATTGGCATAAGTTAAATAAATGATTTAATATATTATTTAAATCAAAACAAATGTCAGAAATTAGAAAACAGAAAAAAACTAAAAGGGAGAAGCTTACCTGGGCTCCTCCCTGTGCAGCCCAGCCAGCTGGCCGGCCCAGCCAGCAGCCGGCCCAGCCCACCTCCCTCCTCTGTCGTCTTCGTCCCGACAGAGGGAGGGGAGTGTGGTCGGCGCGCGCGCACGGCCACCGCGCCACGCCACCTCTCTCCCTGCCTGCCTGCCCTCCCCTCCTCGCCTCGGTGTCCCTTGACGACGCCACGCCTCCCCCCTGCTCTCTCTCACTCTCCCCCGGCTCTCCCCTCCTCTCCCTAGCTCTCTCTCTCGCCCGGCCGAACACCACCGTCGCCGCCGTTCGCCTTAGCCGCTGTCTCCGACCACCCCTCGCTCCCCCGACCAGCTCAGGAGCTCCGCCTCGACTCCCTTTTCCTCCCCACCGCTCCATAGCTCCCCGGAAGCCCTGCATCGCCGCCACGTCGCCGTTCCCCTCTTCGGGCTCCGACCACCGTCGCCGTCGAATTCGCCGTCTCCAGCGCGTCCCCGAGCCCGCTTCGACGCCCACTGCAACCGCGGTGAGCTACGTCACCGTTTTCCCCTCTCCTTCCCCTCGTTCCCTCACCGTAGCCTCCTCCCCACCACGGCCGAACCTCCGCCGTCGCCGAGCTCGCCGTCGACGCAGCTCCGGTGACCATTTGGTCACCCCGGCGAGTCCAACGAGTTGGCAAAACCCCGTAGAGCATCCCTAGCGCCTCGCTTTGCTCGACTTCGAGCTCCAGCACCGTTCCCGTGCACGACCGAACCCCGGCGGCCGCAGCCGAGCTCGCCGCCGTCGACTCCGGCCACCCCGACCCCAACGGGCTCCGCCAAGAGCTGCGGGTTGCCCTCAGCTCCACTCCGGTGGTCTCCGCGGTCCGTTTGGTGGCCGAAATGACCAAAACCACTTCCGCCGCTGCGTCGGGCTCGCCGGCGACTAAACGCCGGCAGCCGACATTGACTTTGACCACGGGTGGGCCCTGGTTGACTCCCCTGAGTCAATGACAGGTGGGGCCCAGCCCTGTTAATTAAACAGGATTAGTTTTAATTAAGTTTTAATTAAAATAATCACCCTGACATGCGGGACCCACTGTCAGGTTTGACCCAGACCTGTTCCGTTGACCTGCTGACGTCACACTGACGTCAGGCTGACGCAGTAATTGAATTTCTGGATTTAAATTAAATCAGGAAATTCCAGAATATTATTTAAACTTCAAAAATTCATAACTTTTATTCTGTAACTCCAAATTGGACAAATTATATATGAAAAATGATCAGAAAAATCCAACCTATCCATCTGTACTACTTTCATGCATGATCAAACAAGTTAAATTGATGTTTTAAGCAGAACAAGAAAAGGCACTTTAAAAGGCCATATTTGAATTTGGAATTTGAATCTTTGATTCAAATTTGTTCAAACCCTTCTGGCTTAGTTGCATTAGCCCAACACACTCATATTGCCATGTTTCATGCATGCATCATATTGTTGCACATTGTTTGGTACCACTTGTTTTTCATACGATGAGTTGTGTACGAAACAATCTGATGCTGCAGCAGAATCCGAGTCAAACTACAAGTCCAAAGGTGTTACATCACCTCCACTTGGGCCCATTGGCCTTGTACGACCTAGATTTAGTTTTAGGCTGCCTTGGGACGTCCTCCCACCTCTTTGGCCGCCACCCCTTGCTCCTATATAAGTAGATCCATCTAGTAGCTTTTCCTTGGGATTTGTTTAGTTAAAAGTTAGCCATTGCAACTTCGTGTACTTCGTTTGTGTCCAACGACCAGACTAAGACCGCTTCCGGATCCCCACCATTATCAATACTTCATACATATTCGCGATATTCATATTGCTTTTATCATATTCTTGCTTGTTCTTCGATTGCTTGCAGGAATAGACCTTCATGGTCAGGTTGATTGTGCTCCGGCGTGGTCAATAACCTCTCGTAGTTGGTTTAGCGATTGCTAAGGCGCAACGTCGTGCATGTTTGTAGTCGGATCGTCAAAGTCATCTCCACCAAATCGATAGTTATCATCTCATCGAAAGATCGGGACACCCCGCCTCTATCAAGTGGTATCAGTTTTCAGGTTGCTCGGTGAGAATTTCCAGTTTTTCCTAGATTAGATTTATTTTCTTACCTATTGTCCAAGAAAAAGCCACAAAACAAAAGTTAGATCTATTCATCCTTTGTCCTAGCCAGACTGAGCCTTTGCAATTTTCTTTTCATTGTTTGCATTATTGAATTATCGGTTGCATCGCCGTGTCGAGTTGCTGGTCTTAGTGTCTAGTTCCTTTAGAGTTTCGAGTTCTGTTCACATTAGTCACGCAGCCGCTGCATCATTATCCCATCCGCTGTCCACCATCTCATCCACCAATTTCCACCACGTGCTACGCACTGTTTATGGTCATAATCATAGTTGAGGTCACTCACATCTTCGCCTGATCGAATTTGCATCTTATCTAGTTTGTCTTGGAAAGAGGGAGAAAAAGAATATAAAGAAAAAAAAGAGAGAAAAAAGGAAAGAAAAAAAAAGAAAAAGAGGGAGAAGAAAAAGAAAAAAAAGCGTGAGAAAAAAAGAGAGAAGAAAAAAAATTGGACTTATCTAGAATCAATCTCGTACTTGAATTCGGATTGGAATCTGTTTTGCGCACTGTTCAGTAAAACAGGTGTATCTTCCTCATACGAAGTCCGTTTTGGCTCCGTGAGTATTCAAATTGAAGATAGCGACGAGCCGCATCTAAATAGTTGTAGAATCTAGTTCAATATTTGACACCTCAAAATCGGCTTCTAAATAGGTCTTTTTGCCCTCCGAAGTTTGTGAACACAGCTTGTTCCAATTTTTTAGGCCAGTTTTAGAATTCTTTGACTCCTCATATCAACTCGGAATTGAGTGATTCTTTTTCCATTGGAAAGCTTGAGTTAGTAGCATTCTTTGAAAGAATTTATCAGAAAATTGTCTCAAACTTTTCAAGAGGAAAGTTGGAGAGAGAGTTGTTGTATATCCTGCTTGGCAGTTGTTTTTCATCATTATCTTCACTGCCGTTGTGATCTTCACTTATATCTTGCTGTCAAGAGCTACTTAGTATCCTTCATTGATGCTAGTTGTGCTACGCCGTGACCTCATTAGTGTTCTAGGCTCGCGTCTCTAGTCCGGTCTAGCCTAGGACCAGCACAGTACCGTCGTTGAGCGTTTATTCAACATTGCATCTTTGAATTGATTATTGCTAATCTTTTGCTACCATATATAGCCAACCCAGCTCCACATATTTCTACGCCGTGTATACGTACGCTCCCCTGGCAATCGCTTTACTCAATATTTGGAATTACTTGACACCGCTGGTTGCCGATCACCGCCTGCTGCATGGTAAGAACTTGTAAGACATTGATATTTGCTTTACTGTGAGCGTTTTACCACCACATCCTAGTAGTTATAGGAACATTATTTTTGGGTTTTGTTTCTTGTTCTACTAATCATGACAGGATCCAGAGTCAATTCATGGGCTTTGTCGATCGCGGGAGACGTGCCACCACCTTTGCAAATACCACAACCGTCACGAGAGGTGCACAAACATCCAAATGCACATGATCAGGTTAATGTATCTATACCACCATTTAATGGCCGTTTTAAACCTGCTTTATATATTGAATGGGAGTTCGACATAAAAAATATATTTGCTTCCCATAATTTCAATGAACATAAAAAGGTTAATGTTGCGGTTGGTTCTTTCACTGGTTATGCTTTGGTTTGGTGGAGTGAATATTGTCGGTTACACCCTGATTATATACCTACTACTTTGGATGATTTGAAACTTGCCATGCGACATACTTTCTTCCCTGCTTATTATACTCGTGACATGATTAAGAAGTTGCAACACTTAAAACAAGGTAGTGAAACTGTAACAAAATATTATGATGATTTACAAACTACCTTGTTGCATTCCTCTTTAGAAGAAAGTGAAGATGATTTTATGGATAGATTTTGGGGAGGATTAAACCGTGATATTCAAGAGATACTAATTCATGAAGAGTGTTATCCTATGGACCATTTGTTTCATCTTGCTTGCAAAGCTGAACAGGAAATAAAACGACGTGTTGGCCACGAGGAGAACAAGCGCACGGTGCACATTTCAAGAGTTGATATGATTGTTCCTTCAACTACTAGGCATACTATGACAACCACATCCGTTGTTGTCAGGACTACATCACCTCCACCATGTGACACATCGCCCTCGAGAGTGGCTACATCATCTGAGTTGATCATAAGAGGTAATG
>NC_057798.1:360439303-360441591 GCF_018294505.1 Triticum aestivum | reverse complement strand
ACTCGCACCACTGCTGAGATGCTCGAGGATAAGGACCGTGAAAATCGGGCCTTAAGGTTAGAGCTCTTCAATACCCGTGCTGACCACTGGGCCACTTTGACTCGGTTCGCACCGGCGGTGCAAGCTGGATTCTCAGATATGCGCGATCTCTATCCTGTGAGATCTGCTCTGCCAGACGTGATGGTTTGGCGTGATGTAGGAGGCATCACCCCACCTCGCGGTCCCCGCAGGCCACCGTTTGTTGGTCCACGACCTCATCCTAGCCCCTATGGTCCACAAGCTCCGCGAGATCGTCTATTTCCGGATGAACATGTTGAGCTTCCAGGCTATGGAGGTGACTTCTACGAGGACTACTACGGATCGGTCTGAGTTAGTAGTAGTATCACTAGTTCGCACTAGCTGTGTCGTCTATCGTCCTGCGTGACTCGTGGGATATGACCTAGTTTGTACTCCTTCCGGGGTGTAGAAAAATAATGTATAGGAGCTTGGAATGCCTCCGATGAGATGTAATCCTCTTTTCACCGTAATAGTACTTTGTTTGGTCTTGTACTAAACCCTGTATGGTGTGTATGACGATGGAATAAAAGAAGCAGTTTCTGTATCTGCCATGTCATACGGATGATCATCTTGCATTCCGAGTTATTCCTTACATTATGTATCCTATGTCGGAATTTTACCATCCTGACTAAATCATTGTCTTGTTTACCTAGGATGGTCAACACGCGCGCTAACCCTGCTTCCCAAGAGCAGGCCGAAGGCAGTGAAGCCAGGGATGCAAATCTGCCTCAACCTCCTTCACTAGCCGAGGTTATGATGGAAGCTGAGAGAAACAAGCGGGAGACCAACCGTTTGTTGGAGCGTATTGAACAGAACACATCACACCATCAGAGGGCTAACGTGGTGTCACTCAGTGATTTTATCAAATTACATCCACCCACGTTCCACCACTCCGTCGAGCCTCTCGACGCTGATGACTGGCTTCGCAGTATCTCTCACAAACTGCGTTCCGCGCTGGTAGCGGAGGCTGACAAGGTCACCTTTGCTGCATATCATCTTGAAGGCCCCGCCAGTCTGTGGTGGGAGAATTATGGAGCTATGCGCCCAGCGGGCCATGTCCCTACTTGGGCTGAGTTCAGCGAGGCTTTCCATGAACATCATATTCCGGAGGGTCTCATGGACCGTAAACGTGAAGAATTTTGCAGTTTCACCCAAGGCCGACTTTCTGTGGATGCCTATAGCAGGGAGTTTGGTAATCTCGCCCGATATGCAACTGAGGAAGTGTCTACTGACGTCAAGAAGCAAGCAAGGTTCCGTAAGGGCCTTAGTCCTGAGCTTCGCCGCGACCTCCGTTTGCATGAGTGCACATTTTTTCGAAACTTGTCAACAAAGCCATTAGTGCTGAAACTGGTCAGACTGACTATGACGCAACACGCAAGCATGGACGTGACATGGGTTCCTCATCCGGTGCTGGTCCTCAGAAGCGCCGCGTGTGGGTACCCAACACCGCCCTGCCACCCAGGTTCACACCGAGGCCATCTTTCCAGGCGCCTCGCCCTGTACAACAGTCTGCTCCAGCCAAGCCCTATGGGGGTCCAACCAATAATGCTCCTCCACGTACCAGTTCCGTGACTTGTTTTAAGTGTGGGGAATCTGGTCACTATATGCGTGAGTGCCCCCAGACCAACCCCAATCAATCTGCTAAAGCTGTTGGCCGTGGCAAGCCGACAGGAAAAGTGTTTCATGCTAAACCGGTCACCGCTTCACGTGGCCATGTCAACTGTATCTCTGCCGAAGAAGCTCAAGAAGATCCCAACGTCGTTCTCGGTACGCTTCTTGTTAATTGCCACCCGACATCTGTTCTTTTCGATACAGGAGCCTCTCATTCTTTTATATCTGAAAATTATGCTCGTTTGCATAACGTTGCATTCTGTGACTTGCCATCCTCTATGGTAATTCAAACTCCGGGATCCAAATGGCAAACTTCTAGAGTAAGCCATGGAAATGAAATCCAAGTCGACAGACTTGTTTTCCTCGCATCTTTGATAGCCCTTAAATCTTCAGATATTAATATCATTTTGGGTATGGACTGGATGTCAGCTCATCAAGCCAAAATTGATTGCTTCTCTAGGACTGTTCAACTCACCCATCCTTCGGGGAAGATAGTCAATGTTTTGACCCGAATAGCCAAGCGACAACTATATTCTCTTAACGCCAGCCCTCTGCCAGACCTTGAGGACGTTCCGGTAGTCCGTGACTTCCCGGATGTCTTTCCAGAGGAATTGCCAGGT